>NC_141076.1:8002500-8250000 GCF_041138505.1 Cibotium barometz
ACATTCACACATTCTATTAAGCCAATTCCTACACACATTAAATCAAGCATATTCTTCTACGATTATTAATTCATCAAAAATATGAATATACATATACCTATAACATGAGCATAATCATTTATAGTTAAGCTTGAGCATAATCAACCATACATTGAATAACCATTTATGGCTAAGCTTGTGCATAATCACCACAACGGGTTATGATAGAATGTAGACCAGGTGCTACTTCAAGCTATTTGAATACTCAAGCTTACAGGAGACATCAACCATGAAAAAATCTAACTAGTTGGAAAATCCCCATTTTGCAAATGGAATCCAAACCAGATTCTCAGCCTTAAGCTCAAACAAACATCGACCAACATATAGTTTAGCATATAGTTAATTATGATTAAGCTTTAACATCAATATATCCCCTCATCCTTAAACTCTTAATTATGATTAAGCTTTAACATTAGTATATCCCCTCATCCTTAAACTCTTAATTATGATCAAGCTTTAATGTCAATATATCCCCTCATCCTTAAACTCAAATGATCATAAGTCAGCATATAATCCTTCATGAATCACCATATAATCAACATCACTTTATCCCCTCATCCTCAAGCTCAATAATCATAAATCACCGTATGATCATTCATGATAACCCTTCATGATTAAGCTCAAACATGAATGCAATCCCTCATTCTCATAATGAAGTTCCAACATTAGAACAACCTGAGCTCAAATATTGATAAATCAACAACAAGTAATCATTTATGGTTAAGCTTGAGCATAATCAACCTTACACTCAGGCGATCATAAATCATAACAAAATCATTCATGTGTAGATTGATACATTAAAACGTTCCCTCGCCCTTAAGCTTAAACATTGATAAGTCACCAAATAATAACTCACACTAAATATCAATCATTGATTGGGATTATTATTGTGTGTGTGTACATATGCATCGTTTTTTAAAACCTATAACTCCACCTAAAGGCCCTAGATCTAAACGTAATAGGAGCACTTGTATGCCTTTGTAGCCCTTTTTTTAAAGAGAAAAAGAACTCCCCAAACACCACCTTAAGAGGCCCACAACAGGTTATGATAGAATGTAGAAACTAGGTGCTAGTTCAAGCTATTTGAATACTTAAGCTTGCAGGGAGAGACATCAACCACAAAAAAATCCAACTAGTTCTAAATCCTCGTTTTGCAAATGGAATCCAAACTAGATTCTCATCCTTAAGCTCAAACAAATATCGACCAACATATATTTTAGCATATAGTTAATTATGCTTTAACATCAATATATCCACTCATCCTTAAACTTAAACAATCATAAGTCATCATATAATCCTTCATGAATCACCATATAATCAACATCACTTTATCCCCTCATTATCAAGCTCAACAATCATAAATCACCATATGATCATTCATGATGAAGCTCAAACATGAATACAATCCCTCATTCTCATGCATTCATAATTAAGTTGAAACATTCATTCATAATTAAGGTCAAACATGAATGCAATCCTTCATTTTCATTCATAATTAAGTTCCAACATTAGAACACCCTTAGCTCAAGTATTGATAAATCATCAAATAATCGTTTGTGGTTAAGCTTGAGCATAATCTACCTTACACTGAAACAGTCATAAATCATAACAAAATCATTCATGCCTAGGCGTTCCCTCACCCTTAATCTCAAACATTCATAAGACACCAAATAATAACTCACACTAAATCTTAATCACATTGATTGAGATTATTATATACAGAGTCTAGCACAAAATGATAGCACTAGATAGGTCGATGTATTTGTTCCAAGAACACTCCCATAAACTAGACCAAGGATATAAATGATAACAAGGATATGATCACATAAAACCATGAATATTATACTAATGTGATCCTATCTAGTTGAAAGTATAATTTCATCATTTTAAAGAGTGAGGCATGCACAAATCACTGGGGTTGATAGACCTCGTTGTTGTAACAAGGAAGGCTAAATCTAATACTAGTTAAGCTTAATTGAAGAACATAAATTTAATTTTACCACATGATTAGGCAAAAGAAAAAGATGATTAACTTACTATTATAGTAAATTTTAAGTGGAAAAATAGCTTGAACAAAGCCTATTGGAGGATCCAAAACCTGAGAGAGAGAGAGAGAGAGAGAGAGAGAGAGAGAGAGAGAGGAGGATAGGGGTAGGGTAGGGGTTAGGGTTTCTAAATCCATTACATGTCACCCGCCCAAGTAGACGGTAAACAGCCATCCAAGTAGACGGTAAACACCCACCTAAGTAGACGGTAAACAGCCGTCTAGTCCATACACTAGACTACAAACAGGGTATTGCCATAGCAAAGAAGAAAACAGTGCCTCGGAATGGTCCAAAATGCACAAATATGAATATATATATGTATATATGTAAATACTTAGTATACATCCATATATAACATTTCATTATTATTTTTGAGGCTTATGTATTTACACATTGTATGTAAATACATACAGTGTATGTATTTACATATAGTGTATTAAATGTACAGTGTATTTACACTGTATATTTGATTATGTAAATATGTAGTATACATACATACATATGTAACATCTTTTTTATTCTTTTTTTAGGCTAATTGTATTTACATTGTACCATTAAATTATTTAATGATACAATCTAAATACAATTTTCAAATACAACTATCTTTAGAGTGTACCATTAATTTTTTTGAGAGTTTAGTTGTCATTTAGTATACTAGTGTTATGGGTTAAACTCAAGACTTGTACGTCCATAGGCCAAGGTTCTTTTAGGCTATATGCCAGTGTTCACATACAACATTATTTTTTTCGTGGAAAGTATGATTATATTAAATCAAATAGTCAAGACTTCTATGTCCATAGGCCAAGGGTGTTCCTAGCCCTGCAACAGCCCACTGGCTATATGCTAGCATCACACACAACATTATTTTCTTTAGTGAAAAGTACGATTATATTAGATTACATATGCTTCTCTTCAAGGGTTGTTCAATATCAAGCAATCTAGAAAACAAGGAAAAACTAAGGGTTGGATAACTTTGCCAAAACAAAGACTTGCAGATTATAACTTCACTCATAGAATCTTACAAACACGAATCAGCCCATCTCTATATTGACCCAAAAAATATATTAGATTACATATGCTTCTCTTCAAGGGTTGTTCAATATCAAGCAAACTAGAAAACAAGGAAAAACTAAGGGTTGGATCACTTTGCCAAAACAAAGACTTGCATATTATAACTTCACTCATAGAATCTTACAAACACGAATCAGCCCATCCCTATACTGACCCAAAAAAATTACCATATCTTATAAAGTTTGACAAGGATTCTTTTCAGAGGGCCTCAAAATACCATTTTATTTCTATCCAACATTTTCATGGAGGCCCTTAACCAACCATATCATGTAAAGTGTGGTATTTAAAACTTTAACGCTAAATGTTGGATTCTTTTCAAAGGGTCTCCAAAAGACCACTTTGTTTCTAGCCAACCAATTTTCATGTTTGGAGAGCCCCTAATCTCATATTATATGGAAAATAAACATGTAGCTCTTCAAAAGGAAAGAAGTGTTGGATATCATTGTCTACCCTCGCTCTATTTTGTAAGGCCCCCTTTATGAGGATGGTCGAGCAAATTAGAACACAGGCCTGGTTTAGACACCAAATTGTAGCTTTAGTGGTTGGATGGTACATGTATGATAGGATCTTAGACAAGAAGATATTAATTAACCACATACATTTTTACAACCATAGTTTGAATAGACATAAGAAAATTAAATAATCCAAGATAAAGCATGAGTAAAAGCACAAGACAAAGAGAATTGGGTACAATCTCCCCCCCCTCCTCTAACGTCAGAGCCTCCCTCTTCTCACATGGTTATTTAAAATTATATCACAAAAATTAGCCCAAGGAGCCAATAATAGCTTTCTTTATCAAAATTGTGGCTTCCATTTACAAAAGTAACATATGTCCATGCATATAAGCTTTTTGCATCAAATAAATGCTAAAGCATGTAAATGGCTAAGGCATGTAAGCTTATGAATGAAAGCCTCAACCATACATATAATTTTTTTTGCATAAAATAAATTAATAAAGACATGTAAGCTTATAAATCAATGCCTCAACCATGCAAATAATTTTTTTGCTTAAAATAAATGACTAAAGCATTTTTAAGCTTATAAATCAACGCCTCAACTATGCAAAATGGATTGATTAATATGAATCCAAAAATGTGGCATGCAACAAACAAAAATAACACTCCATATGACACCATAATGGGTGTTCACTGTTATGGCCTACTTCAACTCTCTCTCTCTCTCTCTCTCTCTCTCTCTCTCTCTCTCTCTCTCTCTCTCTCTCTCTCTCTCTCTCTCTCTCTCTCTCTCTCTCTCTCTCTCTCTCTCTCTTAGGGAGAAAATAATTATAAGTAAAACATGTCATGGGAGCTTACCAATGTACCACAATGGATGCAACCCTCTCTTCTTTCAGAGAGCTCTATGTCATTATACTCCTCCTGATTCCTTGTCACATAACGGCTCAGTTATAGTCCATTGGTGGGTAGCCACACAGTGCTCTCTCTCACACTTATGGTAGCTACACAAACATAAGGATAGAGTAGAGAAGCAAGAGCAATACTTAATTGCACAATGGGAGAGTGGTTTACATTATGGTAGCTACACAAACATAAGGATAGAGTGGAGAAGCAAGACCAAGACTTGATTGCACAATGGGAGAGTGGTTTACATTATGAGAAAAAATGACTCATATATATAAGGCCATAAATTTTCACACACTTAAACTATGATGGACTATTGCTTATACAATATTTAATTTCATAATACATGTATGAATTACATTCATCGAGGATTTATCCTAGCTTGTTACCACACACTCTTGGAGTAGGAATCACCATAAGTACATTCACCATCCTAGCTTTACCACATACTCTTAGAGCAGGAATCACCATAAGTACATTCACCATCCTAGCTTGCTACCACACACTCTTGGAGCAATCTCCATAAGTACATTCACAAAGGACTCATCCAAGCTTGCTACCACACACCACACTCTTAGAGCAAAAATTGCCATAGTATTTCCATTAGACCATTGTGACTGTTGTAGATTTGGACACCATTGTTTCATAGCTTGATTGTATATCCCTTTGGTGTGTCTATCTTTACTCTTTGATGTAGGTGAGGTAGATATTAATCCGAAAATGGGTTAACATTCCTCCCTTCCTAATGTCGATCGTGTCCTCATTATCGAATAGAAGACTTTGTTATGGAGATAATTGCAACTTGTTGTTGTGTTCTTAAGTAAGAGAATGATTAAGAGTCATTTTTCCTCCAAAAGGAACGGTGAACTCTTGTTAGTAAATGTCAATCTTGTCCTCTCATGATCGAGCAGAAGATTTTATTATGGGGAGAATTGTGACTTCTTGTTGTTGTTATGTTCTTGGTAATGAGGGAATTATCAAGGGTCATTATTCCTCTAAAAGAAATGGGAAAGGCTTGTTAGTAAGTGAAGAAGTTAGTGTTTGGTGGGAGCATCAAAATGGAATATAGGTTCTTGTTTCTATTACTAAGCTTCTTCAGTTAGCTCAAAAAAGTGCGTTGATATACATTATGTGTATGGTCAACTCCATCATGGATGGGATAAGCAAGGACATTGAATCTTAGAGTTTTCCTTCATCAAGTGGTCATGTAGTAGGCAAGTTTACCTATTGGTTACCCTTATTAAGTTAAGTGTAGGTAGGTTCCCTTGGTTCCTTTGTTTTTGAGAGTTCTTGTGGTCTTCTTGTTGCTACTTTGCCCTCCACACCATGTGAGACCTTAGTTCTCTTCTCATGAAGGTTGATTGTGAGGCTTTTTTTTTGTTTATTTCTTTAGGCACCCATATGAATGGATTGCTTTCATGATACCCTTGAGCATGGAGTAGGCACATGGGTTGTACCCATGTGCCTACACACATGGGTACAACTTGTGAGGCTTTGTTTTTGTTGATTTCTTTAGGCACCCATATGAAGGGATTGCCTTCATGATACCCTTGAGCATGGAGTAGCCACGTGGGTTGTACCCACATTCCTACACACCATGTGAGACCTTAGTGCTCTTATCACAAAGGTTGGTTGTGAGGCTTTGTTTTTATTACTGATTTCTTTAGGCACCCATATGAAGGGATTTCCTTCATGATACCCTTGAGCATGGAGTAGGCACATGGGCACCATTTTCCCTAAATTTTTGGCTTGGAAGTTTGTGCCATTGTTGTTGTTCTTATTTTTTACACCCTTAGGACATTTCTTTGGAATTCCACGTACTTTAATATTACCTTCATAGTATCCCTAAGCTTGTAAGTTTGTGCCATTGTTGTTGATTCTTGGAAGGTTGTGCCGTTGTTGGAAGGCTTCTTATTTTTTACACAATTAGGAGATTTCTTTGGAATTCCACATACTTTAATATTACCTTCATAGTATCCCTAAGCTTGTAGTACATTCCTTGGAACCTAGAAAGTTTGACTTGGTAGAGGTTATGGTAGAGATCTAGGGGTTTCCATGGAAAAGTTAGTAGTTGGGTACTTTTCTTTCTAGACTTTAGAGATTTATGTTCAATATGTGGCTTGGGTTGGCAAGGTAACTAAATTAGATTGCCACCCTTGTAGTAGCCTTGAGCTAAATGCTGATGTTTTTTGAACCTAGAACATTTGTGTTGGCAAAGGTTCTCTAGAGGTTATGGTAGAGCTCTAGTGGGTTTGTATGGAAAAGTTAGTAGTTGGGTACTTTTCTTTCTAGACTTTTGAGATTTATGTTCAGTACGTGACCTGGGATGGCAAGGTAGCCAAATTGGATTGCCAACCTCATAGTAACCTTGAGGTAAAAGATGATGTTTTTCAATGCATCTTTTAATGCTTTAAAGATATCTTGAAATTTATTGACGTGGTGGATTTGCCTTTGTTGGAGCTCAAGGTCTAGTACCCTTCTTGGCATGAGCTTGTAAGGAGGCATTGGTGTTTGTGGCCTTGGGAAATTTTGATGATCAGGCTTTGGGCAACATTGATGATCAAGCTTGGGTTCAAAATAGAGGGGCAGCCAATGTGGAGGGCATGCCAATGGATTTACATTGATTAGCAAAAGTGATGACCTTTGGTGTTATTGTTAACTTTAGTAATATAATATTCTTCTCTATTTGTGTTATTGTGCAATTTAAATTTTAAAGTTTCGTGCTATGAAAGATCCTACTTCTTGTGAGTGTCCTCTTATTATTGTACATATAACATGTTGTATCCTCTTATGCAGTTGAAGGCAATAGAAGCATTGTAATGTTGCTTCCTTAGAAGTTTCTATTTTGTTTTATTTCTTTTTGTACTGAGGGAATTTGCAAGTTATGTAAATTTTTTCTCCTCAATCCCATAAGGAAACGTCACTTCATATGAGTATCATTGAATTTCTCCTAATCAAGGTTTTCATACACAGGATGTAATCCCTTAAAGTTTCCTTGGGTTTCTGCTCAATCATGTAAAGTACTATTATTGCACTCATGGAATTCTCTAGAGAACAAAATAAGAAGCAAGACTATAGAAGCACAATGGCTCTCCCTACTAGTAGCAGTGCCACAAATCTAATGGCCCACATCGGCCCTCTCCACCAAAACTCTTTACTCTCTCCCATTTGTTGCAGAGAAAATAAAAACAATAAAATATATTGTGCGAGCTTTAGCAATGTGCCACAAATGAGTGCAACCCTCTTTCTTTTAGAGAGCTCTATTATTTTTTCATGCTCCTCCCGATCCGATTATAGTCAACTAGTGGGTAGCCACACAATCCTCTCTCACACACCTTTGGTAGCTACACAAGCATAAGGATAGAGTAGAGAAGCAAGAGTAAGGTGGTACAATGGGAGAATGCACGAATTATGTGAGAAATTGATTTATATACAAGGCCATTAGTGTTCACACTAAAATTATGGGCTAATTGGATGCCCACTAAGACTTATAAGTGACCCATTACTTATACAATGCTTAATCTCATACCAAGGATTCATCCGAGCTTACTATTATATGCTTTTGGAGCGAGCATTACCATAAGTATTTTGTCAGACCATTAGGGGTACACATCCGAGTTATAGATTTGGGCATCCTTTTGTTGGTGTGTCCATCTTGGCTCTTTAATGTTAGATATTAGTGGGAGCAAATTTAATCCCAAAATAGGTTAACATTCATGTGCTACATTCTCTCTTGTAAGGGCTAGTTTAAGCGGGAGCTCTCGTTTAAACCATTTTCGATGTTCATAATGTCATTGTCCTTGAACTAACCGTGCATTATATTTACACATTCTCTTCAAGGTCTTCTTCTTTTCAAAATCTGGTTCTCGTTCATTAGTCATTTTAGGGGCTACCACAACCTTTAGGGTTTATGCCTTAGCCTCTTTAGCTATTTGCTTTTAATTTAACAGCCATAGAAGTTCCCTTGTCTATTAGCCCTCATCTTGGCTATTAGCCCTCATCTTGGCTTGGAGCCTTGTGATGGCATTAACTATATGAATAAGTCCTCTTTGTAATAAGTTAAGGTCTGTCAAAGTGGTTGCTATTTCTTCTACCACTATGGTGATTTATCACTCTGTTGTATAAGCATGGAAATTTACACTTGTAACATGTGCCTCTATAAGGAATGACATTGGAATCGTGCACATGTTTCGAAGTGCTTAGAGCACTCGAGGGATTTGGCGTGCATGATCCTTTGTGTGAGGACATTCTACAATATGGTGTGGGCCCTTACATCAAAAGCATTACATCGATAGCCTACATGCCACATTATTAAAGTCTCTTGCTCTTTGTTGTACCATGGCTTCAAACAATGAGACATAAGTTAGATACTTAGGGATTATACTGGTTTGTTGTGTTCATAAGACTCATACCTCTCTTGTTCCTGAATTTCTATCTCTGTAGGTAGACTTGTCGAGTAATAATGCAATGGTGGGATTCTTGAAGGAACTGGTTGAGGTAATAATATCTAAGGTGGATATGGCAATTATGGCAGTCTATACATACCTCTTAGTAAAGAGATTTTCATAGTTAACACATAGTTTCACCTCCCTGATCCACTGTAAGATGCTGTGCCATCTTACCTACTCAAATGAACACTTAACTTTTGTAAAACAACATTGGAACATATAAAATGGCCTTACCATATGCTTAATGTCAAATAGGGAAAGTCTACGGACTTAATCTACATAGCTGCTTAAGACTACTAATAGAGGTTGAACCATTTTTTAAGTTTTGCCGGCCTAGTGGTGTAAATTAGTCATTTATATATGTCATTTTTTACAATAAGAAAGACACACTCATTCCCTTGTAATATTTTTCTTATGAGCTCCCCTTCTTCCCTCTTCTTTCTTGCTTGCATGCTATTGGATTCTTACATGGTAGATGGATGGTTGTTTGAATAGGTGTGATTGTAGGTCTTCCTCTTCCATTAGCTTCTTCTTTCCCTACCTTTATGAGAGACCACCTCCGTGCGCCTCCATGTTGGCATAGAGAGCTCTCCCTTTACCCCATTTTGGCAAGGGATGCAACAGATGATCTAGCTCACCCATATTAAGAATTTACATTTACGACTTTAAGGTAAAGACCTAACAACACATGCTTTGGTAAGGCTAAGCTCTTGACTGGCGTGCTGTTGTCACGGTAGCAAGGACTAGTCTAGGGCCTAGATCCATTTTCCTATACATTGCAAGCTATTAGATTACCCAGTATTTCTTGGTGTTGATTAGGAGGTCATAATTCAAAAAACATATAGTTTTGGAGCCATTCAATATCTTTTTTGTTGCTTATGATTCTTCTTTGGAGTTTATTTACATTACGACATTTTGTTTTCATCTATTTGTAGGGCTAAACCCTCGTTCTTTGGTGATTTACCTGAAGTTAAAGCTCAAGAGGCTTAGATTTCATCAGTTTGAGCCAAGGATTAGCTTAACATAAGCATTGAGCTACATTATGTTGAATTAGAGTGCGATTGTCAATTTTGGTTTATGCATTTCATAAATTTTTATGCATTGCAAGAATTAGTAGCTTAGAAGCATGCTAAATCATCTTAAAAAATTTATATCACCATCAAAGAATTAGGACCATTAATCACACCCCATCAAACCCAAAAAATCACAAAACCACCAAAAACCAAGCTAAATTGCTTCTCGATAGGGGATGTGAGCCCATTTTGTCTAAAGCTTACACAAAGCCTGATATAGCTTGAAGCAAGCATTTATAGTATGGTCACACAAGTAGGGGGAGCATCTTGTCACTATTGGACTGCACATATCTAATGTTGATTTCTCACTTTATGTGAGAAAGATTGACAAGGGGATTATGCTAGTGCTTATCTATGTTGATGACTTAATTGTCAAGTGAAAGTGATAATTACATTCATGTGGTAAAAGAGTTTGAAATAAAAGTTTGGGTGAGGTACAATACTTTTTGGGTATAGAGGTGATTAGATCACGTGTGATGAGATTTGGATTTTGCAGAGGCAATATGCTTTAAGCATACTATCAAAGTATGGAAGTATGGTATTGCAAGGTGTAAGCTAATCTCAATGCCATTGGAGAAAAACACAAGGTTATTTATAGATATAGTGGTCTATTGGAGAACCCTACTATATATACAAGTGCATAGTAGGTAGGTTTAATTTATGTGTCTATTACATGGCTAGATTTGAGTTATTTGGTTAGATTGGTGAGTTAGTTTACAATGTCCCCAAGGAAGCCACATTTAGATTGGTGAGATAGTTTATGATATCCCCAAGGAAGCCATTTAGATGTGGAGGATACTTAGGTACATAAAGTCCACAATAGATTATGAGCTTTTCTTTAAGGCTAGATAACAGGTACATGTACATGGGTTTGATTTATGTGTCTATTACTAGGCTAGATAATAGGTGCATGTACATGGGTTTGATTTATGTGTCTATTACTAGGCTAGATTTGAGTTATTTGGTTCCATTACGGAGTTAGTTTATGATGTCACCAAGAAAGCCACATTCAGATGTGTCTAGGAGGATACTTAGGTACATAAAGTCCACAATAGATTATAACCTTTTCTTTGAGCCTAGATAATAGGTTACATGTACATGGTTGCAGATTGGGCTCATAGTGTCTCAAATAGGAGATGTACTTGCGACTTTATATTCTCTTATTCACAGTGTTGTTATTAGCTAGAGGAATAATGCTTTGTCAAGTACAAAGGCTGAGTACATGGGCATTGCTATGGTGATATGTGACGTAGCTTGATTGCAAATTCTACTTGCAAATATGGGTGATTGCAAAAGCTACTCACAAATATGGGTGAGCCCATAGGACAATTATCATCATTTATATTGTGACAACATGAACAACATACAGTTTGCCCCATATAGTTGGCCAATAACCTAGTGTATTAACCCAGTGTATCCTACTAAGGGAAGAAGCCCATATTAAGGTGTATTATTATTTTGTGAGGGAGAAGGTTCTAACAGGTGATGTGAATTTGGTTTATGTCAGCATGGTTGACATCTTCAAGAAGGCATTGGGGTGATACATAGAAGCTTTGAAAATTTAGAAGCTTACTTGGAGTGTAGGTAGTGGAGTTAAGCTTAATGCAGAGTGTTGAGATATCAAGCTCACTAGCGCAAATATGGATGACATGCTAAGATGATGACACCTCCACACTTATTCCACTAGCATGTTTGGTGAGATTATGGTTGATATGCCACCAAGTTATATGATAACCACTTTGGTTTACTAGAGTTATTTTATATAGTGCCTGCTCGTATTGTCGACGGATTCACACTATGAACCTTGTACGTTTGAGTAGTTGAGTACTTTCCCTTATAGTATGTACTCTTATCTTTATGTCATGGTAATAGAGAAGTGAAGAAGAAAGAAAAAATTCACCCATCCATCTCTCTCTTATGTGCTTGTCTACTCGTGTGTATGTGAAGAAGTTTTCTTATAAGGAGCTCAAGCTCACCCTCATGCACTCTTCTTAGAGAAGTCAAGGATGCTTATGCAGAAATGGCAATCTGCAGCAAAATATTCTTGTAAAATTTTGGATACAACCTCTCACACCATGTAGCTACCATCATTCACATAAATAAAGTTTCAAATCTCGAGTGTTAGAGGCAAACTAGGTTATAAGGAAAATTTGGCCAAAGAATAAGCTGAGGAATAGAAGCGGATGACTAAATGGAATGTTTGGCACCTAAGATACATCAGGGTCTACACCACCGCCCCATCACTTAATTAGATATTTGTTTTGGATGAACACCTGAAGTAGAGCCATCGATCATGCCAGGTGTTGATCCATGGGATCAACCCCTACTAAAAGTGCTGTCATACCTTACGGTTGTTGGACCATCTTGCCAACACCCTGACAGCCCCAACAACACAATAGGCTGGCTAAGAGCTTGTAACATTATATACTATATTATTACTTAGCCTCTTGATTATATAACAGTCATAGTAAAACATATAAAGATATGATCTAAGGGAGAGACTACTTAGGAGCATTTAGGCACTGAGCTCTTAGCCAAGCTTGGGGACAAGCATTTTTTAGCAATTATACCTCTTTCTTATATATGTCACATAGTAGTTCATTGAGTAGCTACATCCACTCGTTTGCACACTAGTAGTATGCATTATAACTTTATCAATATAATACAGTTTAGCACCATCTGTCTATCTATGTGTTTGAACCCTCTCTCACACTATTCTCTCTAGTCCTCTATAGGCTCTAACTCAATGTGTACGTGTGTATGTGTCAAACTTTGCATCTAATTGGTGATCCTACATATCCACATTAGTCATTGTGATGGATTCATCTGATTCGGTCTACTTCCACATGTCTAGATAGTGGTGATAGGATTATCATCATTTTCCTCTCTATAAAAAAATCATCATATGCTTGCATGCTAAATTTTTCTCCCATGTTTACATGTTGTAGCATCCTAGGTCTCCCACTAGTAAATAATATATCCAAGTTATACATCTAGTATTCACTTAAATGAGAAATTAAAAGTCTTGCAATATATTTCAATATGATAACAATAAAACTAAAAACCATGCCAAGAAAAGAGACACCAAGGCTACTCTACAACCACCTTAGAACTTGATTTTACCATTGCTTGAACTTGGCAGAGGTAATATTGATACACAACTCCCTCATGTACACCAACTGTAAGCAAATTTACATAAATTAGCATAACTCCTGCATGTACATTAAGTGCGATAAATTTTATTGAAATTAACACACACAACTCCCTTGGGTACATCTTTTTACATGTTATCACATGTTTACTGGATCTATGAGTATTGCATATGTGAGGATAACAATTCAAATTGATGATATATGCCATCACAACATCCTTGGGCACAACTTTTTACATGTCATCACATGCTTAATGGATGTATAAGTATTGCATATATGAGGATGACAATTTGAATTGATGATATATGCCATCACAACTCCCTTGGGTACATCTTTTTACATGTCATCACATGTTTAATGGATTTTATAAGTATTGCATATGTGAGGATAAGAATTTGAACTGATGATATATGCCACTTTGATTTATTACTTCACACACCGTTTCACTCTATACAAAACACTTAATCTTTTCCTCGTAAGAAAATCAATGTAAACCCACCAAACTTACTATGCTCTTACTAACTTATAGCTAGAATTACAAACATGAAAACTTATGAGTCATCATTCCCTCTCCTTTAGGTACTCATTAAAGAGATGTGATGATGGTTAAGTTTTAGACTACGTGTTCCCTCCATTTTTTATAACAGTTATGTTGTGCCTTCTCTCTCTCTCTCTCTCTCTCTCTCTCTCTCTCTCTCTCTCTCTCTCTCTCTCTCTCTCTCTCTCTCTCTCTCTCTCTCTCTCTCACACACACACACACACACACACACACACACACACACACACACACACACACAAAATGAAATTCAGAATGATCCTTAGTGCCATTTCTACATATATGTCCATGAGTGTTGCATGGAAAATTAGCTATCACATGTTTAATATCTCTATGAGTGTTGAATGGGTAAGGAAAATAGTTCACATTAATGATCTTTGCCACATTTATTTCATAATTTATAAAGCTAAGTCAGTCCTTGAGTTATATAATTACAAAGGCTGACTTCATAGTCATGTTTAATGGCTTTGTGAGCATTGCATGGGTAAGGATATAAGTTCACTTTGATGATCTACCACTACAAGGGCATGGGGGCTTAACTACATCCTATCAACATCACTAGGCCTATTTTTATATGGGTGTTACATAGTGAGTTGCAAAGTGACACCCCTAATAACACACTTAAATATGAAATTATAGGTGTTATTATGTGTTAAAGCAACACCCACATCATAGATTATTGTATTCTCAAAGGACAAACCCGACTTCTTTTTAATATTTAAGATTGGCTTTATGCTACTATAGCTCCTTGCACTTTTTCTCTTGCAGCATCTCTATCTCAACACTTTCTCTCTAGTTTCAATCTCTTGCACTATCTACATCTCGTGGTTTCACTCTAGTTTCCATGTGTGAACAAAGAAATAAACCATCACATATTGTTTCACTCTAGTTTCCATCTCTTGCATCCACTCATGGACTAGTTTTTATGCACAAAGTGTCATGAGTAGTAGTTGGTGACTAGTGGAAGACTTTTTTTTAAGGCATAATCAGCTTATGTCTAGAACATTGAGTTCTGAATTAGATTATAACCAACATTTTCCTTAACTTGATATACAATATTATTATAAGGCATAATTATCTTATATCTAGAACATTGGGTTTTGAAGTAGATTATGACTAACATTTTCCTTACCTTGATGCATGATATCATTGTAAGGTATAATCAATTCATGTTTAGAACATTGGGTTTTTAAGTAGATTATGACCAACATTTACCTTACCTTCATGCTCGATATTATACCAAATAGTCATACTAGCACATGCACATATGTATGCCTTTTGGTGGCCAAAAGAATACGATGAGGTAGTTTATGAATGGTTGAATGTTAAGCACAATACGATGAGGTAGTTTATGAATGGTTGAATGTTAAGCACAATATGCTTTTGGTGGCCAAAAGTAAATGATGAGGTGTTGTTACCCTAGTTTATGAATGGTTAAATTTTAAGTATAATATGCTTTTGGTGGCCAAAAGAATATGATGAGGGGTTGTTACCCTAGTTTATGAATGGTTGAATGTTAAGTACAATATTCTTTTGGTGGCCAAAAGAATATAATGAGGGGTTGTTACCCTAGTTTATGAATGGTTGAATGTTGAGTAAAATATGCTTGGGTAAACAAACACATGTAAAGACACGTGCTTATGATGCCTAAACACATGGATATTTGGTTTATAGTTTGTAAGATGAATATTTCATTTTGTAAAAGCTTTATAAGTATGGTGTTCCTCTAATAAATAATAAGTGATGATTTGAGTCAAGTAAGATGCTTGAGAAATATTTTGGGGATTAAAATATGAAGATGATTAGCTTTGTAACATGAAGCTAAGTTGTTGTTATTGTAAGCAATGCATGTTTGTAGGATCTCATGTTGGGAAACATACTAAATAGTATGTGAGAGTTTAAAACCGAACTCTCTATAGATCTGCATATGGTGGTGTAGCTGATAATAATTTCCTTTTGGGCCTCAAAAAGTTGCTTTGCCCCCCTCTGGTGTGGTTTTCTTGGTTGTATAGAAGTTGGATGATAATAGTGTCCTTTTGGGCCTCAAAACGTTGCTCTTCCCCCCTCTGTTGTGGTTGGATTGGTTGTACAAAAGCTGGATGACTCCTACCTCTTGATCCGATGTAACCCCTAACCTCTTCTTAGGCATGGAACAAGCTCTCCCCCAACCTCTTCTTGGGCATGGCTTAATTGCACAAAATTTAGTGCACTAGTTGGATGATTCCTGGCTCCACATCTAATGTGACACCTTAGCCTCATCTTGGGCATCTTCACATAAGTTGGATGATTTTTGATGTGACACCCCTAGAAACTTCTTGGGCATGGCAAAAGCTCCCCTTGAAGTTTCCCACTTTGTGACCACCTTAAGGTTTCCAAGTAGTTGGTGGTGTCATGTGAAGGATGTTACTAGGTCATCTAGGAGGCTTTTCCCTTAAGCATTATGTTACTAGGTCATCTAGGAGGCTTTTCCCTTAAGCATTATGCTTTAGTGTCAAGTGGGTTTGAGTGTTTGATGAGGATAAGGGGGGTTTGGGTGGTTGTGAAGCCTTTTGGTGATGGTTGTTGGATCATGTTTAATCCTCATCAAACTTTCCAAGTTGATGGTATTATCCCCTTCAAGGCTCATGTGTCAAGGCCATCAATATCATCTAGGGGGTATCTTCCCATGTAGTTCATAGTGCCTCATCCTGGCTCAGTGATGGTTATTACCCGCTGAAGTTTTTTGCTTTTTCAGAGGGGTTTCTTTTGTAGCTTTTATAAGAAAAAGAATTTTAGGGATCGACAAAAGTATAACTTCCTTGACATCTTTGGAGAGGCCTAATGTAGGTGGTGGGAGCGAGCTATCTGGCTAGTACTCATGTGAGCATATAGCCAACTGCTATCTTTGTTTGGGGGGTGATCACACTGATGTAGAAGTTCTTTATGGTAGTAGCTCTCCCACTTTTGGGTGACATTGGTGTCCATGCCATATACATTGGTTTTTGGTCTCAGTTTTCTTACTGAGTGGATCACCTGGCCATTGATTGAGTTAAGGGTCTCTCTCTCCACCCCATGTGTGAGTGTTACTCTCATAGGGCATGGAAAGTGGAGGAGAGAGGCAAAGGGTTACAAAGAGAGTGGAGGTTATGGAGAGAGAGTGTACAATGAAAAAGACCAAGAGTAAGAGTTTGGCTACTAGCTCTAGAATGACATGGGGTCAATGCCTTTTTATAGTTTGACACATGGGAGATTCTAGAATAACATGTGATTCAATGTTAAATGATGCGTTATTTAACAATAGGAATGATGTGCCCGACACTATCAATCAATGCACAATTTGACAAGAATGGCAAGTAATTTAATGACATACAATGCTCAATCACATGATTTGAAAGTATAAGGAGCATGCAATTTGGAGAGGAGGGATGCATGATTAGCCAAGGGTGTGAGGTTCATTGTGGAATGGTGCAAGGTCATATGGAATGGCATGAGGGTTTGTCCAGGAATCACGCACTATTCAAGGTCAAATGCTACATCACAATACTTAAAATATTTTCATGCTTTCTTTAGCTAGGTCCTTGCACCTATTTTGTGCATTGCCATCATGAGGGAAAGAGGGTTATTATAATGTGCTCAAATAAAAACAAGAGTGCATCAATGCAATTGTGCTTGAGTGCACAATATTAAGACTTTTATGTGCACAACCCTTATGTGATTATGCATGTGTGATATAGGGTAGTGAAAGCCAAACCATGAACGTTAGGTTCATCCATCAATAACTTTCTAGGAAGTGATGGGTCATACCATGAATGAGATTTCCACTCACCATGGCCCCACCATCTAGGTATGTACCTAGAAGGCTAATGATAAAGAGACCACTTTTTAATGAAACACATGTGATCCCTGGGCTTCACCAATATTATTGGTGAAGAAAAAAGATGGATCTATGTGCTTGTGCATAAACTATCATGGATTGAATGCAATCACAATAAAAAACAAGTTTTCTATCCCCAAGATAGATAAATTGTTTGATCAACTCAAAGGTGCTAAATATTTTAGTAAGAGTAAATGGGTTCTCAAGGTGGGAAGGATGAAAATGGTGAGAAGGGGGAAACCCCAATGTCCTCTTTCCACATGGAAGAGGATATTACAAAACCAAATGAAATAAATACGTAAGATTTAGAACTTAATAATTATGAGGATATAAAAATGAAGGAAATGAAAGAAAAAATCTCTAATATAGAAAATAAACTTGAGAAACTGACGGGTCTTCTTAGCTCCTTGATGGGAGGGGAAGGATTGGGGGATTAAAAGAAATATCTTCCTAAAAATTAAGAAGACCGAAATTGGGAGGAGAGGGATAATTGTTCTATGGAACAAAAGAATTTAAATCTTACTTTATATATAGCTTGCTATAAAGAAACTGTCTTAAAGCTTAAGGTAATATGAAAAGTAAGAGGCTTCATTAGAGACCTAAAAAGGGAGTACAAGAATGAAGTTCCCTCCAAAGAGCCAAAAAACTTATATAAGGATATACGATTTGTAAAAATTTTTGACGATACCATGGGTAATGGTAATCGTAAAGAAAAAGATAAAAAAATTCATATAAATCTTATGGAGAAAATTTTAGCTTTAAAAAAGAAAGGGTTTTTTCTTTAAAAAGGAAAAACCTTTGAAAAAAGCAAAAATCCAATCCTAGTAAGTTTCTAAAAAAGCAAGATTTTGAGAGAGCGATTAAAGAAAAACTTTGTTTCTCTTGTCTTGAGTCGAGATATGATAAAAAGCATTGTCCTAAGTCCCAAGGATAAGAAATTACTGGGAATGGTAATGATAAACCTAAAGGAAAATCAGTGCACATTATTCAAGTGTTAACACTTGAGGATTCTCCTAAATATAAATCGGTCAAGGTTTGTCATTCTGATGAAAAGCATTGTTGTATGGTGGCAAAATCTATGTGGAAACCATTATTTGGACCACATAATTTGGTTCGAGTGCATGGAAATATTAAAGAGAAAAAAGTTAAAATCCTATAGATGATACGGCCACACACAACTTTTTAAATTACAACTGAGCTAAGAAACTTAAGTTGCCTCAAGTCCCAAGTTCTCATTAACGAATGGCTATGATAAAGATGAGTGGGATACCGTGGTAAACCAAGTTGGGATAAAGATTCAAGAGTATGAAGCACTTTTGGATTTTCAAGTCATGCTTTTGTCGACTGCACATGTAATTTTTGGGGGAGAATGGTTATTTTCACTCGGGAAAACACTTTCGAGAAGCTATTTGCATAATACACTAACATTTGAGCATAAAGGAAAATTTATTACATTGCAGGGAGAGAACAATGTACTGTCTTCTCCTTTGATATGTAATATTGAGCTCCATGAGGTTCATCAAGATGATGAAATAGAATAAATGTTTTTGTGCTATGCAATGCCTCAATTTAAAAACCATTGTGAAAAGTTTGATTCAAGTATTTGTGAGGTAGTTAATTCTTCTTTGAACAATTTATTATAATAATTTAAAGATGTTTTTTTGGAAACATTACCAAAAGGTTTACCTCCGGATAGAGAGATAAATCATCCCATAGAAGTTTTAAAGGATTCAAAGCCAATTAGTAAGCGACCTTATAGAGTAAGTTTGACTGAAAGACAAGAAGTTGAAAAACAATTGGTTGAATATTTAGAACAAGGCTTTATTAGGCCAAGTTAGTCTCCCTAGGCTTCACCAATATTATTGGTGAAGAAAAAAGATAGATCTATGTGCTTGTGCATAAATTATCGTGGATTGAATGCAATCACAATATAAAATAAATTTTCTATCCCCCAAGATAGATAAGTTGTTTGATCAACTCAAAGGTGCTAAATATTTTAGTAAGATGATTTAACGTCTGGATATCATCAATTAAGAATTAGATGATTTAACATCTGGATATCATCAATTAAGAATTAGAATTGATGATGTGTCAAAAATGACATTTAGAACATCTTTTGGGCACTATGAGTTTTTAGTTATGCATTTTGGTCTAACTAATGCTCCTGCTACTTTTATAACCATGATGAAGAACACTTCATTCTTATTTAGGGAAATTTGTGGTGGTTTTATTGATGATACACTAGTCTTTAGTGAAAATGAACAAGAACATATTGAGCACCTTAGAAAAGTATTTCAATTATTGAGGAAAAACAAATTATTTCCTAAAAAGTCTAAATGTAATTTCTTCAAAAAAGAAGTGCAATATCTTAGACACATAGTGTCCAAGGAAGGGATTTGTATGGATCCTGATAAAGTTGAAGCTATATTGAGATAGAAGGCCCCATCTAATATAGATGAGTTACAAACCTTTTTAGGACTTGCAAGGTTCTTTCGAAAGTTTATAAGGAATTATGCTAAGATAACTATTCTAATGACGAATCAGCTCAAAGAAAAACAATTTAATCAACAAGCTAGTTTTGAAAAATTGAACGTAGCAATAGCTATTGCTCCTATTTTACAAATAGTGGATCCAAATGAACCATTTGTATTGGAAACAGATGCTAGTAATTTTGCTGTAGGAGCAATATTATTGCAGGGAAAACTAGTTGCATTTGAAAGTAAAAGGTTAGACAAGGCTCAAAGTAACTATTCAACTTATGAAAAAGAACTATTTACAATCGTGCAAGCTCTTAAAAAGTGGCGTCATTATTTGTATGGTGCCAATTTTTGAAGTATTGTTTAACCATGAAAGTCTTAAATGGTTAAGTATCCAAAAGGAGTTAAAAGGTAGGAAGGCTAAAATCCTACAAGAGTTTGATTTTCAAATCAGATATAGAAAAGGAAAATTTAATGTCATGGCATGTTAATCAAATTCTAGGATTAACAAGAGATACCACCATTATCTTACATTAAGGAGTCACGATAGATACACCAAAGGGTCATACATTCAAGATATGAAGCAATAGTGTCCAAAGCTACAACTTGGACGAGTGCTTGTAATGATGTAACAGAGTATTTATGGCAATTCCCACTTCAAGAGTGTGTGGCAGCAAGATAGGATGAAGCCCTAAGTGATGTAATTCATGGATATATTATGAGAGTAGTCATTGTAATAGCATTAGATCTCTTGTGAGCCTAAAGTGCCCAGTTGGCCACAGTTTAAGTATGGCCATAAGTGTAAACACTTATGGCCATGCATATAAGTGAATTTCTCTCATAATACAACATGCTCTCCCATTGTGCAATTGAGTCTTGCTCTTGCTAATCTATCTCCCTAATGCATGCTAGTGAGTGTGTGTGAGTGAAGTGAGGTGAGAGGAGGGATGAGGACCCGTAGTGCAACACGGCGGTGTGACAACGCTCTCGCAGGAGACACGTGGAATTGCTTCTCAAGGAGTTATAAAGCTTGGAGGCCTCAAGGGTTACGAGCTCAGCCATTGGAAAGATCCTCAAATGACAATTGCGATTCACCAAAGATAATCTCTTTTTGGATGTGTTTCAAGGAGGGTTAGGTGAGCCATAACATTTTTGGTGCCGCTGCTGCTGCCTGGGAGCCATCCCATGGATTTTTCCATCGTTTTGCCTCTAATCTATGTATAACCCATTGCCCATTATCTTGATTAATGGTTTTCCATGAAAAAAATGTGGATTTAATGGTGGTTTGGGTGAGATTTAGTGTAGAATAGCTCTCTTTTTTGTTTTTGAAAAGAATGCTTTTTGCTTAATTTTTAGATTAATTTATTCTTTTTGTTATTGTTTTTGTGGTTTTCATGTGCTTAGGGCTTGCACATAGTTTGTATTAGACTTAGTTTGCATCCATTGCATCAAACAATGCAATAGAATGCAAGATTTAGTGAATGTTAGCTCTCTTTAGTGTTAAACATAGAATTAAGACCATTAATTCTAGTTTAATTGTGTGTTTTTTGTTGAAATTGTTTGGCTTGCAGTGTTAGCAAGTATTAGGAGTAGCTTAATCTTTCAAAAAAATTATTAAAACCATAAAAAAACCGTTGAATTTGACTAATTTCTCTTAATGGACTGGTTTTTATCATTAAGGGTGATTAATGTTGTTCAAAAGGCCAAAAAATTAGAAAATATATTAATTGGGGTCTAAATGGATCATATAAGTGGTCGAAATTGGTGTTTTTGAGTGTTTTGAGAGCATCTAGATGCATCAAAACACCTAATCACATCAAATTTTTAATCAATTAGAGAAATTTTACTCTCTTTACTTAAATTTACCTTAAAAGAGGAGACCATAATTAAGAGTCTACTTAATCCCCTATTTTAGATTAATTTACACAATTGTTGATGCACAAAGATTAGCATTCCCTTGCTCTATCTATGATGTGCTCAATTGTATGAATTAATTAAGGATTAATGGTTAATTAGAATCCTTGATTAGTATAAAAGAGGAAAAGATTAATGAAAGGATTAATCTTTGACTAATCCTTAATCACTTTTTCACATAACTCATTAAGGCTAACGAGCATTCAATGAGTAGATGCTCATGAGTTGTCAAATTGTCCATTTTGGGGATGAAGGGTGTCATTTTAAAAGGTTAACTTTTTGATTCCCACTTACTTTTTTGGGAAAATGCCCATACCCCTTTCATTTTAAATTCAAAAATATCCCCCCCCAAAAAAAGGAAATTTCGTATTTCCCACTAGACTCCAAAAAAAAAAGTCCGACTGTGAACGGAAGTCCGGCCGCATGAATGGAAATCCGACCGCCGTGAAAGAAATTCTGGCATGAAAATTCCGGCCGTGAAAGTTGACGTGAAAAAAAATTAAAATGAATTTAATATTCTGTGGAGTCCGGTTCACAGTGTGAAAACCTAAGGTTTCATGCGATTTTTTTTTTCGAAATTAATATTCCGTGGAGTCCGATTTCACGCAAAATTTTTTTATTATTATAAAACTTGTGAAGTCTGTCGGTCCGTGAAACGAGGCCTGTCAACCAAAAAAAAGACTCTAGAAACCACCCCTGTTTGGAGGCCCATATCTCCTAAATCGTATATCCGTTGAAGGCGCTCTAGGGCTCATCGGAAAGCTGTTATCAAGCTCTTCAACTTTGGACTTGACCGTTCGAAGTCAAAATCAACCATTTTGGCCTCCGACCAGCAGCCTCAAAATTCAACCAGAAATCAAGCCAAAAAATAGCCCAAAAACCACGAAAAAGTCGTAAAAACGGCGTGAAAACAACGAGGAGCATATTCGAGCTACTTTTTGAGGGTCTAAATGACAAAATCACGGACGGCTCAGGGAAACAAAGTTGTATTACTCCCAAAATACTACAACTCCCTCATAGAGTTTTCCAAAATTCCTTTTGGAACACCCTAAAAAACGTACTGTGAAAGAAACAGGAAAAAAATTCTCGGGATTTTATTATTATTATTTTTTTGATCTTGAGACGGTGATGGAAAATAGGTTTTAGAACCTCCTCTTCCATCTGGGAAGTTCCTAACATACGCTTTTTTTGGAAAAAAAATATCTCAGGTTCACGTGCGTATAGCGCCTAAGCTAACTAGGGCAAACAGATACTCATTTGACCCAATGAAGAGTACACCAAGCCTCTTGAGGCTGTTAATGGGCTGTGGGAAAGTATAAAAAGCAAAAAAAAACAAAAACTGTGATTGCTCATTAAGGAGAATTTAGGCACTCTGACATGGCCACGATAGAGGGATTGCCAAGGATCACACAAGGACTGAACCCAATGGCTGACATCTTCCCCCCGAAAAAACTCCCCTCGCCCGGAAGGCACGGGCGATTCTGCCATGGGAAAATCTTCTAGCGGGGAATTCATTCTAACGAGTCAAAGTCTTAACTAGTTAAACTGATCTGACCGAACCTGAAGTCACATGGTCAAATCAAGAAGAGACTTGCACTTAGCCCATGGAATCGCCGCTTTTTTCCTCCTTTAACGAGGCACAGCCGGCTGATCCCCTCCCACAAAACAAGGTCTTCTTAGGACTTAATCTAACTAACACAACTAATCGCATCTTAATTGTTTCGCAAGAATCCTTCGATCCAACCTAACCCCATGGGTTAGCCAACCATCCGACCATTATATTGGTGGGATTCCTTTATAAAGATTTGGTTGTGTTTTGCCCGGGTACCGAGAAAAAGGGTTCCCAGGGCCCCTAGCCGGCGTTCAAGCAAAAATTAAAGTAGGCATACCATGTACACACCCGATATGAAATTGCCATTTATAATAGATTCGACTGTCTTTAAAACAATCCTTCAATAGAAATCATAATATTACTGATCATCATCCTCCAAAATTTCGAGTCCATTGTATTACAAAATGTGTCCTCTGGACTCTCCATTATTGAAAACTAACTGGCCAACCAACGAGATCCAGTATCAAAATTTGATTCACAAAAATCTTTCCTTTTAGTCTATCTGAATCTTCCTCGACGCACGCATGGGTGTCGTAGCAACCGCGAGCCCGTGCATCGCCTGGTCAGAACCCTCTAGGATCCTCCTTAGGTGTCCTAACACTTCACTCAGGGACCGCTTCGTCGGTTCTCGCCCATCGTACCAAAAGCGCACCATTTTAATCGTACCGAGGCTGGTCAAGACCTCGGTAGGCTTTGCCGCGAGCGACGTCCCTTGACAACTCCCCGCTAGTTGTTGCAACAACAACGAACCTCCTCTTAGTAAAACACATGCCAAATGCTTCCCCAACAACTGGCATAAAACAATCCTTTAAATGAAAAACAGAGGTTCCAATGCAAGTAAAATTCCCAGTTTGAGATTGGTTCCACAAAACCCCTTTTTCCATAATTCTCAGTTTCATAATGAGGATCCTTGATCTCTCATCATAATCTACCTATCATTTGACTGATTGTCCAACTAGATTCTTGGTGATTTCGGTCAACGAAAAACTAGTTTAATTCAACGGTAGTCTATTCTTTGTATTTAGGAACTGGAATCGCAAAGTTTTTACTTGATTCAGATCAAGAGATGGACAAGTAGGTTTACTGTCTGTCCCTCTCGTAGTCTAACCAATTTCATTCGATTTAGTTCTAACAAGGATTCCCTTCAGATAAACATCTATTTTTGGGTAAATACCAATTTAGTGATTTAACTAAATAAAATATCTAAAGATATTCTTTTTACCACATAATTTCTCAACCTTAATTCCTTAGGTACAATTATGGTGGAAATTCATCATTTGACATTAAAAATCAATTCAAATCCTTCTTTTCTTAAATATCATAAAAATTCTTCTTTTGACTAAATACCAATATCTATTTTTTTGAATAAACTTGAAATCCCTCTTTTTCTCATCTAATGAGTGCAATCCAATTATCATGGAAATTCCTCTTTTATCATAAATTAAATCTATCTAAAATTTCTTTTTAAATTAAATAAAAATATTTAATATTTTAAATATACCAATAATTCTTCTTTTTCCAGTTAAGTGATTGAATTCCAAATATGCTGGGGATTCGTCTTTCATCATTTAAATCTATTCATGCATAAAATAATTTTAACTAAAATTTCTCTTAAAAATTACATAAAAATATCCATTAATTTCATTATGCTAGAAATTTCACTTTTCTCATTTAACATGATTGAATTCCAAATATGGTGGGAATTCCTCTTTCATCATTTAAATTTATCTATGCATAAAAAATAAAATTAACTAAATTTTCTCTTAAAAATTAAATAAAAATCTTCATTAATTCCATTATACTAGAAATTTCACTTTTCTCATTTAAATGATTGAATTCCAAATATGGTGGAAATTTCTCTTTCATCATTTAAATTTATTTATGCATATCAATAAATTTAACTAAAATTCTTCTTTAATTTTTATAAATAAAATATCCATTACTTTAGTATTCCAAATTTTCTCTTTCTTCATTGGAATACATGGATTTCTATTGTCATGGAAATTTCTCTTTTACCATAAAAATAAATTACTAAAAATTTCTCTTTTTTCTAATTAACTATTTATGCATAAACATTAAAAATCAAAATTTTCATGGTTATGATGAGAATAATTCAATTAACCTAGGACGACTAATCCTAGAATATGGTAGGAAGTCCTCTTTTCATATTATGCATGAAAATGATTTATGTGTTAATTTTTCAGAAATTTTACCATAACTCCGCTGCTATTACTGATAAATTTAAATAATTTTAAAAAACATAAAGTTTAATAATATAATATGATAGAATAACTATCATTTGGATCAATATCCAATTATGGACTTGATTCTTAAGTTTTTCATAATTTAAGTAGCATAAAAGCATTAAAAAGCCACTTCTTTGGCCTCTAATTTGACAAGCATGGAGTTTACTTTTAGAATTAAGAATTGCTCCATGAGAAGCATCATTTGAATATAGAATAGGTCATAGGAATGACCATTCTTTGGGAGAGAGAGAGAGATATGCTTTAAAAAAATATTTTTAATTAAGCATAAATGTAAACTTTATGTGATTTATCAATAAAATTCATTAGAGATCTTATTTTACATTGAAGAATTATTCAATTGAATACTTCTCAAGCTTGAGAGAGGTTGAGAAGTGAAAAACATTTAGAAGAAGAAAAAAAAATCATAAAGTCATACTTTACATCTTGTTTAGCTTGATTCTTTAGTCTTAGGAGAGGCCCCCAACCAATCAATTAGTTTAGTATGTTGGATGAAGAGAGAGAGAAGCTCCAATCTCTCCAAATATTATAGAGGATTTTTAGAGAATAATAGAAAATATGCTTATTTTAGAGTAATACTGGCATGGTCTAGTTCACAAATGAGAATACAAAAGAATGAGGGTTTATTTATAGGTGAGGGAGGCCACTAACTGAGTCTAACTAGGCTCTAGAATTTTCCAACTTTAGTTTGGCTGAATTTGGACAAGATCTGGACCAGTTTGGCTCCTTTTTTGATTTGGTTTAATCCAGGAGAGATAAAAATATCTTAATATTTTTGAGTTTAAAACTCCTTCACATGTGTGAAATAGGTGCCTCCTTGAAGGCTCCCCCTTTCCTTACCAAGGTGTCAAAAATGAATGATTACTCCAAAATATCTCATTTTTTTAGTAATATTTCATAATTTTTAACTAATAAATCTTGTACTCAGTCAACTCTTCATCTTATGTGGGCATTTACTCATTTTTGGGTATTTTCTTTTATTCATTGGATTTATCTAATCCCAACACTTGGATTAATCTTATTGGTCCATAGGAACCTTAATTGGACCATAACCCAAAAATTTTAAAAAATCTTGATCCTTAGGCTAAGGTCTTTTAAATCATTTTTAATTAATTCCAATTGCACCTTGGAAAATTTATTTTGATTTTCTATTTAAGGGAAACATATTTTTGATATTTGTAGAATTTATATATCCAAAAATATCTCAATATTGAATTACCACTCTCTAGAAATTTTTATCTCACTAGGCAAAAACAAGAAAAAATAATATTTTCTTATATTCAGAAAAAGGGAATGATTACAAGGTATTGAGGTAAAGGCTTATTTATTATTCAAGCTGAGGAAGAATCTTACATCGATCGAGATTATAAAATCACTAAGTGTTTTTTCTGTCATTCTCTCACATCGTTTTCACTATTTCACTCTCATTTCTCTCTTGAATGATTGAAGCGCAATTAGTGGGCTTTAAATCCAACTTTAGTGGTGTTTTGGAGCTTCATTAGTGCTAGATTAGTATTTTCTTAGCACTAGGCATTTGACCTTTCACATTGTCCTGGCCATCTATGTTAGGGTTAGGATCTAGCATGGAGTCATGTGAGAAGGACCACTCATCTATTGTGGGCCCCATCGCAAAGATAGACCGTGAGTTAACGACTATCCGTAGAGTACTAGAGACACACCATCTACTTTACATATTGTGTCTAACTTATAGGCGATGATTTCATCCCTTCGTAGCGTTCACAACGTTGTTTATGTAGATGAGTGGATAGCACATCACCGTATCGCTCCAATATCACATGGCTTGATATATCATCAAGTGTGTGAGCTTGGTCGTATTAAAGTTAAAGCATACTTGAACCTTTTTCTTGATAGCTGTGGGATGCAACCTGGGATAGAGAAGCCCCTTATTATTTCGTGGTGTTCGCATCCTCTTATGGTAGCACATATCTATAGTCGATATGCTATTGCATATGGGAGGATGCCGAACAACTGCCAAATCCCCATCCACTTTGCAAATGAGTTATATATAAAGTTTGTCTTAGGGGAGCAGGTTGACTACACTAGCCCCATCGGCTTGGCGGCAGTGCTCTGGTCGAGGTCGTCTCCAAGACAAGGGAGATGGCCTCCACCAGCTCTTCATGCAGTTACTGTAGTAGACCCTCCATTTGTACCTTTATCTACTATTGAGGCATTAGGTGCTCAGGTGGGGATTGACGTGCGTAATACGACTAAGAGCATTCAGCACATGGTATGTCTATTTTCACGATCGATGCCGACAGATGTCAAGGTATTTATACATATTCATTGCTACTTTAGGTTTTTGATAGTTGTTTGTTTACATCTTTATAGGCTCAATGATGGAATAGCATTAGAGATGTGTGTAGGATAGTACTAGAGATGTGTGTTCATATAGGAAAAATAGCTTATCCACTCAATGGATTTCCTATATATATAGTACGTGAATTGATTGGATAGTACATGATTGATTGGAAAATTAAGATAAATATAAAGATAGAAAGAAATTTATTACCCACTTAAAAAATCAATATTATTAATAATAAATATATATAAATCTAGATATATATCATTACTAAATATATATTTTCTTTGATAATATAGCTACATTTTCTTTCATAGTGTGTTTTTTCAAATTTTATTCAAAGGTTTTTTCTATACATAAAATATTTTTAATTTAAAAAATAAAAAATATTAAAATAAAATAACATAAACTTTAAAAAATTTACTATTTATCTAATTTTTAAAATATAATCCTTTAAAATTAGTAATTTTAAATTCTTTTATATTTATAAGTTATATATATTTTATTTTTTAAAAATTTATATTTTTATTCTCTTTTTTTTTAAATACTAAAAATATACTAAATTAATTTTTAAAATATTTTTTTGAAAAAAAATAGAAAGTTGGGAGGGAGGTGCCACATGTCAGGCGTACATGCCACGTGGCATTTACTTGACATGTGGCACTATTATGGTTGATGTGGCTATACTCCCTATGTCTACATGGGTTGACATATAGAGGGATGATGTGGAAAGATGCATGAGTGGCATTCCATGATGTGGCATTAATGTATGACTAGGATGATGAGGTGGGAAGTCAACTAGGTTGACCATGTTGAGGTGGCATAGTGCTTATGTGGATCCTCTCTAAGCTGATGTGGACATAAAGTGGCATGTACATATAAGATTTGTGCCCACGTACTAAGACTCACACATAGCATGATCTCTAGGCTTTGAAGATTACCAAGCCTAGATTTTCAAACCTAACTAGGATTGGTTTTAGACTTGAAAAGGGGAGAGTGGACACAATATGGGAATTTTCACTTGGGAGGATTGAAAATAGACCTTCCCATACTCAAATTAAGTCATTTTTAAAAATAAATTCATGGTACCAAGTATATTGATCCATAGAGTATTTAGATCAAAAGATTCAATATTTGATTTTCTAGAATTAAATTACAATTGATTTAATGGGCCTCTCATAGTCATAACAAATTTTACAAAGTACATCTACAAAAATCCAATTTGTTAAATTTGTAACTTTAGCTTAGATCTACATTATTATAATCATCTTCCCTAGTCCACCAATCATCACCAGATCCATACAAATTGAGCATTTTAAATGGTAGATGTGGTGGGAGGATAAAATAGTATGTTTTTTACAAATCTAAAACCTTTTAAATAACATAGAAAATAGTAGAACACATCAAAAATTACTCGATAAATCAAGTTAAGCTCTATGTTATGTGAATTTATGATATGCAAAGTGGGAACATCATATGAGTAATAATGTAAAAGTTATAGGCAATTTACTTGTTGGATATTCGATCGGATTATAGTTTTAGCTGCCTAACTTTGCATGTGATGTTTCATTAGAATACCTTGAAGTGAACCTCCTTGGCTAACTAGGAGAGATTGGCTATTCTTCTTGAAAATTTGCTTGTTTTCAGGCTAAACTCAATGGGTGCCCACTAAACAAAATTAGATAACCTGATCTTGCAACCACCTAAACTTGTCTTATTCAAAAAAATCTATTATACTTTAGGAAGAAAGAGAAAGCCCTTAGAGGACCCCTTTTTAACTCTAAAAAACCCAAAAAGTATATTACTAGCATTTTGAAAGATTTCTCCATTAGAGTAGCCTTAGATCTAGGCTATAAAATTCACACTTAGACAGTTAAAATTGGGTTTGAGTTGTTGCAATTATTGGCAACAACCTTATTAACATGTACAACAAATGTGGTTGCCTCGGGGATACGTAAGCATTGTTTAATAAACTCCTTGAGCAACATGGTCTTGTGGAATGTGCTGATAGTTGTTTTCGTATCTCTTCGACCAAATGCATCAAGAAGGCTTGAAGCCAAACTTGGTTATTGGCTTGCATACTAAAAGTTCACTAAAAGCTTATTCTGGCATAATTGACACATGGAGCATTTTGACATGCAAATTGATGTTTAGTTTACTATTAGTGAGTTAAAAACAGAGGACCCAATTCCAATACTCTTGTGCACAAATGTGGGAGTTTTGAAAATGCACATTTTGTGTTTGATGGACTATCCAATTGCCTTTTTGTAACATGAAACACATTCATTATGAAACATGCCTTGCATGAGTGTGGCCATGTGAGTCATCCCAACAACGAATGCAATTAAGAGGTCATGGAGCCATATTGTAGCACCTTTGTTTTCATCTTAGAAGCATGGTTTGAGTTTATACACTTTCACATTGTCAAGGGTGTATTAGATATGGAAATATATGCTACGAACATCCTTGTTAGCATGTATGGTAATTGTGACATCATCAAGGTGTTTGATGGCATGCAAGTGCAAGATGTGGGAATATAGATTATAGTGAAGACAATTTATACTCATAGTGGCCATGGTAAGGCGGTTCTCTAGATTTTTTAAAACATACAATAAGACCATGTAGCACAATCATGGAAACCACTAGAGTCTGGAGCTCAATAAGAGAACACTGTGACGACTAGTTGGAGTCATGAGAGAAAGCATTGTAGTAATGACATCTAGCCAATCCAAAACTACTATTCAAGAAGGTTGATGAGGCACTAATGGAAGGAGTGGACAGATTGTAGTGCCTGCACTAATGGAAGGAGTGGACAGACTATAGTTGATTGAAGCTAAGGGACAAGTGAATATAGATAAAAATTTCCATGAATAAGTTGGACCCAAAGGTGATCAAGGTACCCATCACAACAAATAGGTGGCACATGCCCTAGCTTGGCATTCATTAGGGAAGGACAACCCCCAATTAGCACTTTAGGTTTGCACAAAGGGGTTAGTTTGACTAGTTAATAGAAGTAAAAACTACCTTAATGGGAGCAATCCCATTCTCCGAACAACCTTCTACGAGTGAGCTGAAAATTAGAGCCAAACTCGGCAATAAACCCCAAAAAATTGGTATTTTTTAGACTATATTTCACAACGCACTTACATAATACCTCTCCATTAACCTGTCGAAAGACACCAAAATTCCATGAACCACCAACACACAAAACCAATCTATATCACAATGCATATATAATGGACCTTTCTTACATAACCAATCTATATCACAATGCATATATAATGGACCTTTCTTACATAACCACAACTACGTTGTAAGATCCCAAAATTGCCTGAACCAATCTATATCACAAAACCAATCTATATCACAATGCATATATAATGGATCTTACAACTACGTTGTAAGATCCCAAAATTGCCTGAACCACCAACACACAAAACCAGTCCTCCATAATAAAGGTAGAGAAAACATTGTAACCACCCAAAACTGAACCACACAAAACATTAACAATCCATTGTCCCGCAAACCCCAAAAAGGCATAAACATCCAATGAAACATAACCACATTCAGCCACGCTCTTTCAAGGTGCAACATTTGATCACCTGCCTCCAAGTGCCTGAAACAACTCAATTTTTGTTAGAGCTGCCTAGTGAATAAACTCGTTGAGCAGTCACATCCAAACCAAGGACCTGTAAGTAAAAAAAGTTCATGTGCTTGCATGGAATGTATGTAGAGTGTCTGCTCTCTCTTTTTTGAAAATCTTCACATGTGCATCTTAGAAAGTTGTTGATCAAAATGGCGTAGTTCACTCCCAACGCTCTAGATCCATTAGTGCTTATGTAGAAGATATGAGACTCATTGCATACCACTATGGCCTCATGGATTACCTGTCCATCCAAGTTCCAACCCTTATCAACGTTCTCATTAAATTCTTTTGTCAACCTTGTCCTCCATCTCACAATTTTCTCGTCACTCACGAAATCGTGGACGAAAAGCACTAGACACCGCACCGTTTGCAATTGTATCATTTTGTGTGCTTTTTTTTATGGAAAAGCAATCCTTTTTTGCAAGACGAATCCATTTCTTTCAAGCATTTGCACCTCATGACAATCCAAATTGGTACCTTCCTCCACACAAGCCAAACCCAAGGCGCCGGTCCTAGTGCACCTATCACATGATCCTCGCCAACGACCCAAGAGTGTATCGGAGACGAATCGTAGAACCACACATACCCCCCAACAACTCCATCGGGATACTTTTTGCGACCCCAAAAACATGGAGCCGGCACTCCACTATTTATGTCCAGCCCCACATCAATAATCTGAGAGCCACATCTGACATTCTGTCTTGACAATCACCCCAAACAAGTTACTTTGCTACCACGAATCTGCGAATTGACCACATTGTTTTGGGCATTTTAGTCTCCACACATGCACTTATCTCCACACTCTCTGCATTCCACGTGCTACCCCTGGGGATGGTCCATTATCACAGTCACATACTCTGGCCAATGACTATCTTCATCCAAGATCTCTCTTGGATCCGCACACATTGGACACTTTTGGCATACGCTTTGCTGACCTCTCTTTCTTCAAGCATAATCTTTGAGCATGCTCTTAATGATTATTTGGTTGCAAGAGCATGCTCAAAGATTATGCTTAAAGAAGCTCTAGCTTGAACAAACATAATCTTTGAGCATGCTCTTGATGATTATTTGGTTGCAAGAGCATGCTCTTGATGATTATTTGGTTGCAAGAGCATGCTCAAAGATTATGCTTAAAGAAGCTCTAGCTTGAACAAACATAAAAAAAAAACCCAGAAACAGCTGCACTGGCATGCTCAAAGATTATAGCATTGGTTTTTGGTGATGGGAGGACATTTTCAACCTTGAATTTAAAGGGCTCAGCTCATGTTTTTATTCTTAATATGCTAGCATTGAGAACTATTGTTATTCTCTACAAAACTTTGTAAATATTTTTTATGCTTTTCTTTCAACATAAATTTTTGTTTACAAATGTAAAATATCTTTACACACTTGGGCTTGCACCTTTAATGTGTAAGCATCCATCTTGCTTCCTTGAAGTATACTTTATTGCACATTTGATTTGCCATGAGGTGTTGAGTGACTTTTTTCTTTTTTTGTGAATAGCTTATCATTAGGGAAATGGATCGAAAATGGAATATGACGTGAATATGCATTCACTCTAGCTTTATGAGTAAAGTGAAATAGACAAAAAAATTAGCATTGAGAAATAAAATCAACTCTGCTTTAAAAAAACTTACAAACTTGCTATATAGTAATACTTAAAAACATTAAGTGAGATTTAAGGATGCACGGGGGGTTTGAGATGAAGTTGAAGGGTTATGAAGGTGATGTTTGAGACATAGACAAAGTTCAAGGTGATGCATAGGTGAATGGTTTTGTTTTGAAGGATAAATGGCTGTGTTTGGAATGATTAATGGTTGTGTTTTGATGTGCAGGCGATCCACCATTGCTGGCGTAGGGGAAAGCGTACCAAGAGAGAAAAGGCACAAGCAGTTAAAAAGGAAGGGGAGTCTCAGGCAACAGTTAGTTTGGATCAAATTAGTCATGTTGTGGAGATTAATATTGAGGGTGTTCAGCATGCTAGGGCGGAGGTGGAATGTCAGATAGTTGGCTCTCTTATGGATGAGGGTAGTGGAGAAGAAGCTTTTTACACATTATGCCTTATGTTATGAGATCGGAGGTGCCTCATTTAGTTGTTTTCAATGTCTTATGATACCTTTATGTGTAGACTTATTCCTTATTCCCATGTTAGGGGTTTAAGGGAAGATGTTTATGGTCTAAAGATTGCATTTGGCAAAGAGGGATATGTGTCAAAAAAGGGAGCATTTATAGTTTCCATTTGGACATGTGAAAAAGAGACTACCTATGTGAATGAGGAGATTACTAGTGGGTGGGATGCTATTTGGCATGACATCAACATGGAGTTTGAGGAGGAGTTAAGAAGTAGACCGAAGTTACACATCCTTGTGGGTAGGATGTTTTATGTGAGGGAGGGAAACCATCGTACAATGGTTTGGACACAAGCCATCAAAGAAAGATTTTCTCAAACAAGAGCAAAGCACCACCGTGTATTGTGTACAATCCTTGATCCTACACGTGTGAGCGAGATCGCTCTCTTGGCAAGCCTTCAAAGGATGAATTAGTAAAGTTGCATATAAATTTATGATTGAGATCTTGATCATGTGGTGTTTTTCTTGAGCAAATTGTAATTTTTTGTCTTCATTTTTTAAAGCTTGAATACTCATGCTTTGGTGACCACAACCTTATAGGATGAGATTGTGAATTGTGCCAACATTAGTGTTGCCAATCATGATGATCACATGGAAGATTTGCCAGAGGGAGATAGGAAGTTAATTACTTTGATTAGAAAGAACAATACAAAGGGAGCCGAGCCTTGGTACCCTCTTACGCATAGATAATTGGGCAAGCTTGTTTATAATGTGAGTATTTGATAGCTTAAGATTTGTTTGATACTCATTCTTTGCTTTAAATTATCATGTGATGAGATTCGATGTTATGTGAAGGTTCAAATTACTCAACCCTTGAACAAAAAGCTTGAGCAAGTGCGCTTGACCATGGGAGAAGATGAGGTTAAAAAATTTGAAGCTAAGGAGATAGAGGAATTGGTCATGAGATATGGTGACCGCATAGGGAAGGTATTTTGTCATGTGTTATACAACGGTGAATTTCATTTCTATTGAGATTAATATAGAGTGACTCTATTTGCGTTTGGAGACAATGTTAATTTTGGACATAGTGTGTTGAGAATGATATCCATTTGTGTAGATCCTTAGCGTTGTGTGATGTACCAATTGTTGGGTAGGAGGGAAGGTAGCCTACACACACACACACACACACACACACACACACACACAACCTCAAGCACAGAGAAATGTGAGAGTGTTGGAAAAGATGTACTCAATAATGATATAAAATGAAAGTACAAGTGAGTACTAAAAGGCTTAGGGCAAAGTGCCCAACACACATAAGTGTGTTCACACAGAGAAAAAACATGTGTCCAATCCACACGGAAAAAGTGCCCTATGTGAGTAAGCTGGGTTCACACCTGAACTAGCCGGGAGTGGACATGACCAACAAACACCCCTCAAGTGAATGGTGTGAATGGGTAGTAGCAAGGTGGTAAAGCTGTGAATGCTGCCCTGCACTATGCTCCACAATAAGAGTGAACTGCAGTGCCAATGGAAAAAGCAAGCACTATATGACTGGAAAAAGGAGAATCCCCAATGTCATAGTGCTAATTCTAGAGCACACTAGTACATAAATGCATCACCAGAAACACATGGCAAAGATCATGTGGACATCAACTGCATCAAATTAAGAGGCATCGCATAATACCCCCCTGAAAGCAAGCATCCAAATGCCAAACTGAACTGCATGTAATCCACATCAATGCTCTGTAACTGCACCAGTGATAAGTATAAGAAGAAGTAGCAGATATACGCATGTGTAAAGGTAACAGGATCCAGAAGTCATGCATGTGAGACATGCAATGTAAGCTGCAAAAGTGAAACTCATCAATGGAGGATCCAATGAGGAAAAATCAGCAATGGTAGGGTTGATAAAATTAGAAATTCAGTAATGGGAAAAGCTAAAAATGGGGAGAAAAAGTGGGGGCTCGAGGCGGGTATCAGCCAATGCTATGAGAGAATAGGTAAACTCTCAGCAATGCCATGATCAGTGACATGTATGGCAAGTGTAAAGATACATAATCCCACAATGAATAATATACATGTGACATGTCAAAACCATGAGAGCAAGCCAACACTGGCCAAGTGTGTAAAAGGCACTCCTAGTAAACATCACATGTGAGAAAGTGACAATGTCAACACTGTAGAAACAATCCCACTGCAAGGGAAAACAGCATAAAAGGCATCTCTAGTAGACATCACATAAGAGGAAGCATCTAGCATAGACCAGCACAAGGGTCAACAAGCATAAGTGACCCCATGAGGCATCACCAATTGCATGTGGGCAAGTAGAATCCCCCCTGTTCTTCCAGACAATGCATACCATGGAGTACAGACTATAAAGCATAGTCATCAAAAGCAATGGCATCAGAAGACATCTCTGCAGAGCGGGCAATGAAGATGTAAGTGTCAAGGCTGACACATGTGTAGCCAAATTGGCCTGATCTGCACCCGTGGAAGAAGATGCCAGCTTCTTCTTTTTTTTCACTCTCAATACGCTTCCTGCATTCCTCTATGGTGTGCCCTGTTTTCCTACAATAGTTACAACGGTTTTTCTTTTCAAGCTTGTCCTCTGTCTTGGGAGGATTCGATGGGCTAGGTTTAGGCCAAGATCTAATCCCACGAAAAGGAGCAGCCATTTCTGACTCAGTAGACATCATGTTGTTCCTGTTGGACGAGATTGCTCTTCACTGAGCAAGAGAGTCACAAGGTTGTCAAAAGTGATTGCATTAGGTGCATTGCCAGCCAACAACCGCAAAGTGGTGCCAAATGTATGATAAGAGTTAGGCAAGTTGCGCAAAACTGTCTGAACAAGATAGCTATCTGTCAAAACCTCATCAATGTTAATGGGCTGCTCTCGTAGGTCCTTCACATGTGTAAGGTACTGATCGATAGAGTCACCTTCAAGCATGCGGTCAGTTGCCCCTTGAAGGTAAGTTACACGAGCCTCATTGACCTGAATACGCCGCCACCAAGGTATCCCAAGCACCCTTTGCAGTGGTGCAAGAACGAATGTGTGGAATGATATGCTTGTGGCACGAGAGAGCAATCAATGCATGGGCCTGAGCATCCCTAGCATCCCAAGTATGCTGCTTCTGCTGAGTAGGAGGAAGACGAGGAGGTGGACCTACAAGAGGATGAGTGGGAATCACTTCACCCTTCGCTCTGGAGCAAGTGCAAGAGGACGCTCCTCAGTGCCATCCACATACAGCCATACATTTTTGGCGACCAAAACATGACGCATCATATAAGCCCACATAGGGTAGTTGTCCCCATTGAGCTTGTCCTCTTGAGATAGTATTCCAAAGAGGTCATTATTACAGTTGGCCATGATAGCACAACAAATCTGTCAATCATCACAAGTCACTACATGAGTATGCAATGCCCACCAAAACCGTAAGAATGTGAGAGATAAATAGCAGGATAACCAATGGGCTGAAAGGGAACTCCTTCACCACCATGAGAAATACATATGCATGTCCCAAATCTACAAGTGTACTATACGATGATGCAACTCTACGAAAGTGTCCACAGTGCCATACATATACTGCGGCAATCCACGAATGTATACATGTGCCGTGAGAAACACAATCAGCTGACACCTGTAAGAGCTGCAAGTGCTCTAATCCTGGCAGATCAAATGTAAATTGGTCGAATGCTCCAAAAATGGGCTCAATGTAGAAAAGCCCTAATTTTTAGGCAACCAATTAGACCAAATTTGAACCGGATCTGCACCTGTAAATCTGCTAATGCGTTTGTCACCTGTACCAAGTGCTGCAATGTCCAAAAATTAGGGGAAATACCCCAACGCCAACCAAATGTGCATGTAATACCCAATAATTGAGGGAAATGCCCCAATGCCAACCAAATGTGCCTGTAATACCCAAAAATTTGGGAAAAATGCCCCAATGCCAACCAAATGTGCCTGTAATATCCAAAATTGCGTACAAATAGTGCCAATTTTTGCAAAATCGAGTCAATTTCTGCAAAATCCCTAAATTTCCAGTGCAATTATGCACCAAATCTGCTGAAATCAATGCCAATGTTGCAATTGCAGGCTCAATGGTGAAAAGCCCCAATTTTTAACAATCAAAATGTCCAATTTCAGGTCAGAAAATTGCAAATCCCTCAAACCTTGCCAATTTTGGGTAGATTTGAAGGTGAATATGAAGTTGCTTTGGACAGGTACAATCGTACAGTACAGGTACAGTTGTATGGGGCACGGTACACGACGGCTGTATGGGGCACGGTATAGGGCGACGATGGTGGCAATTGCCCGTGAGGGCGACGGCAGAGGTGGTGGCGCTCAAGGTGGTAGGCACAAGCGATGGTGATGGCGTTGAGGTAGGCGCAGACGGCTTGCAGGTGGCGCAAGGCACCTAGATCTGAGGCGCAAGGCGGCATAGAGGAGAGGCGACGCCATATCTGGAACGACGTAGGTGGCACGAAGTAAATCAGGGCGACGCGAAGCAGATTTGGGGCGGTTGGGCGTCGCGAAACAAATCGGAGCGGCGGCGGCGGCGATGGACAGTTGAGGGCAGATCTGGCGGCGCACAGGGGCAGCGGATCTATAGGCGTAGGACAAGGCAGTGGCAGTGGCTGTAGTTGAGGCCGGCTGAGGGTAGAACCCTAACCCTAAATAGCAAAGCTCTTTTTTAGTAAAACCCTAACCCTAACCTGCAAACCCTAATGCCCTGATGTGTGTAATAGGCTCAAGCTCTGAAGGGCAGTAGGGGGTGAACCCTAACCCTAACCAAGCTCTGATACCAATGTTGGGTAGGAGGAAAGCTAGCCTGCACACACACACACACACAACCTCAAGCACAGAGAAATGTGAGAGTGCTGGAAAATATGTACTCAATAATGATATGAAATGAAAGTACAAGTGAGCACTAAAAGGCCTAGGGCAAAGTGCCCAACACACATAAGTGTGTTCACACAGGGAAAACCCTGTGTCCAGTAGGGAAAAAGTGCCCGTGAGTAAGCTGGGTTCACACCTGAACTAGCCAAGAGTGGACATGACCAACACCAATAGAGTCCAAAATCTTTTGGTTGGGTTTATTGGAGGCAAGCAAGACAACCAAAAATATGTTTAGCCTTGTGCACGGAGATCATGTCTACAGAAAGTAAGTCATGGTTTTCTATAGCTATTTGTGTTTAGTTGTTTGCAATTTTCAAAATTTGTTCTTATGTCATATGCATGCTTTCCTTTGTGATGTGATTTCTTTTTGCTTTAAATCTGGCTTTGAAAAGAGGTCACTCTTGAAAAGATTTTACAAGGGGCAAATGCTATCCTTAAAGATTTTGTGGAACAGTCTAATGGCATGGTAGTGCCCAATGATTGCTTGCTCTATGATTATTACGAGGAGATAAAGATTGAGAAGAGGAAGCAATTGTTCCTTCTTGAGACAGGCCAAGACACAAGGGAAAAAAAAGAGTTTTGAAAAGACAACAAAGAAGTCTGACATGGTCCAGATGGTTGCCTAGAGGTTGATTTACAGGTTGTTTTTTTTGCAAGTGGTGTTGGAAATGTTCTTTAAAAAATGCTACATTCTTTTAAACTCAAAGATGCTTTCTCAATCATGTGTTGCTTTTCAATGTTTTCAGATATTTTGTGTGTTTGAAAGAAAGGGGTCATTTGGCTATCATGCCTGTAAGAGCAAAGAAATGGCTGGCTCTAGGCAATGAGGCATTGTGTATGTATCCTCAAAGTATGCATAAGTTGTCCAAGTGGGAGCTGGAGATGTGCCCTTGGTGGATTGACCTTGAGAAAGGTCATGTTTTGGAGCGGGAGAAAGATCGCATAGCCATTGCTTCTAGCTAGGAGGCCATGTGGAGACTAGCAGTTCACATGATTGGGATGATCATATTGATGAGCGTGTGGGATAGAATCTATATGATTAGTGAGCATCTAGATCTTATTTAGTGCTACATTGATGACTATTTATTTGGCTTTGTTTTTTGATGCGCTTGGGACTACTGTTATGGATTTTGTTATTTTGGTTGCCTTCATGCATATGCTTGGGACTACTGTTATGGATTTTGTTATTTTGGTTGCCTTCATGCATATGCTTGGGACTACTGTTATGGATTTTGTTATTTTGGTTGCCTTCATGCATATGCTTGGGACTACTGTTATGGATTTTTTGTTATTTTGGTTGTCTTCATGCATATGCTTAAAGACACGAACATTCAAGTTTGATATACAATACACAGATTTACTTAAACATGTGAATTTGCAAAAACTAAACAAATTTTATTCTTTATTTTCTATCCAAATTGTTTTGGCAGAGTATGCCGAAGCAATGGCAAGAACCATGGTTTGGAGACGCACGTTTTGAGAAGGACCATGCAGATTGATGTCATGCTCGTCATGTTTTTATAGACGATGAGTGTGACTCAACTTGATTTGTCTTGGTGTATATAGAGGACAATGCAACACATGGTTTTTTGTGTTTGATTTGCGAGCCATGATTGGCGATTTTGTTTCGGTCAATCTTGATTAATGCAGATAATGTTGGGTATTGTTCCGTACAATCAAAAAATTGTAGTTGGAGTGGTGTTTCAATTTTGTATGGTGATTAATGTGATCTTCTATGTGCTGCTTGTGTCTTGTGCTCACTGTGCATTGTTTTCTATTGTGAAAGTTCATCGAGTAGCTTCCATTTTTTTGGGGTTTGTTGCCAAGTTTTGCTCTAATTTTCAAATAGCTCGGAAAAGGTTGCTCGGTGTTTGGTAAGACTCCTTAATGGATTCTTCTTTCTCATTTTTAGTGTATATAAAGATTCTTACACGGCCATTAAATGCTAACTCAGATGTGATGTTGTTTAGGATAATAGTAGCAAGCATACAAATCGCAACATCGAGATTGATGTTTCAATGTTTCAAAGGTCGAAATGCAAAAAAGTAATGTGACACGATATCTGTTCAATTAAGTGCAACATTTTAGTTGTGCAATGTTGAAAAAGAACCCATTTGCTACACTCTCTACATAACTAAATTTCATGCAAGCACTCATTGACAACAATCTCCATCATTGTGTGCGTACAATGAGAGCATTCCTACATAGACATCACTTTGCGTAACTTCAAAATGGTATAACACTTATGAAATCCACACTACATTCATAATAGTGTTAGTATTTTTGGGAATTACTTGAGTGTTGAAACAAGAGAGTAGGCACACATTATTAATTCAGCTCATCTCCCACTACCATATGCTTGCAAAAAGGCATCCCTGCTACTTGTGCATTCTAGTTTTAGATATTGTATCTAAAATATTTTTTAAAAATGAATATTTTCTATCACTATGTGATATGATATTATTAAGATTTTTATTTAAGTGTTGTCTTTTTGTGAATGAGAGGGATATTTCTTTTTTTAAAGTATTTTTTTTTGTTTTTGAAAATTGCCTTTTACAAAAGGCAGGAAGTTTAAAAAAAGAGAAAGAAAAAGTAAATATAAGAAATGGCTCAAATTCAAATATGATGGAAAGGAAGCGACGTGGCGGGACGAAAGGACAGGTTGGGTCCGGGGAAACATCAAAACAACAAACACACGGTAACAGATCCTTACACAGAGAGCTAGAATGGCGTCCTCCGATGAGCCCTCGTTATCGGCCATTGCCTCCAATGGCCTCTTATCGTTCCTCGGCATTCGGGAGAAGGTAGTCTCTGTGTGTGTGTGGGGGGGGGGGGGGGGGGGGAGGGGGGGCGGGGGGGATATGGCTGGGGTAAGAAAGAATGAATGACCTGTGTCTCAAGGCGCGCTTGCACTGCATCATCTAGATTAGCTCGGTTATTTATTTATCTAGGTTAATATTAATCTAGTTTAGGGTTTTTTTTTGGTTAGCTAGGTCAGTGTGCAAGGGTTTGTGATTAGCTAGGTTTTCTTCAACGAGCCAGGTTTTGTGATTAGCCAGGTAAGGGTGTTTTTGATAATCTAGATAAGGGTTGCATGATTAGCCACGCATTTTATAACAAAGTAGGTTCTGTCATGCTGTATATGTATGTATGTACTCAGACATACTTTAGACTGATCATGCTTACCATTTTATGTATGTATCCCACATAATCCACCACTTTAGTGTATCCGCCTGTGCTCTTTAATGTTTTTGTATCATTACAGTAACTATGTATGTGTTCACAGGACCTACCATATGCAGGGAAGCTGAACTCTCAGTATACTAAGAGGGTCTCACTTGGGACTGTCCCCTTTCAACTTACAGGGCATGCTGACGAGGAGGGCTCTCAGCTCGTTTCCAACCTAACTGGTGTTAAATCTGTGCTTGATTGCGTTGGAACCGTGTCAGCCAAGAAAAGCAAGCAAAACAGGGCAATTCATACCCATGCCAGAAAGCAAGGCTGTGTAGCACTCGCTAAAAATCTTCACGTAGGATGCTTCAAATATCAAGGAGGTCTAGGAAATGAAGGGATCAACTCTGGAGAGGAACTGAGAGTAGCACCAGGACCAGTAAAAGCAGGCCCTGCGCGCATGGAGAAAGCATTAGACACGGGTGACTTGAGCTTTTGGACATGCATGGTTTTACAAGACGGCAAGTTGAAACAGGAAGAGGAAGGTTACTCAGATGCTGATAGTGAAGAATTGGAGCAGAAAGCAGCTATAGAAAAGGCTGCTTCTCAAGAGCGGGGGGTTGCTGATGATCATGGGAAGGTGGATGAGCGCAGCAAACGAGAAGAGTACCGGGCCCGCCTCAAGGAATCGATGGGCTTTGTCAGGATGCGCACGCAGATGCTCCAAGAACTCTCCTTAGGTGATGTGGCAAAAAATGAGAGCTCGATGCTTGCAGAAAGCAGCAGAGACAATCAAGGAAGCGATACTTCCTTTATGAGTGGCACAAGTGTTATCGTCAAGCATGCAAGAAGATTGGTATGTTTCCAAAGCACTGAGCTCATCATGTTGAGTGCTGCATGTCTCATTGCCAGAAATCATCATGTATAGAGGATATCTTCAACTCTTGGATGACCATTATGGAAGAGTACATCAAAGGAATTAATTAAACCCAACGTCTCTAGTGAGTCTGTCTCTAGAGCAAGTGGTGTAGAGTCCCTAAGAGGTAAGGGCCAAGGCTAAGGGTATTCTGAAGATGAATGATGATAGACTTCCTTGTTTACTTTTTCTTCAGGCAGGTCTAATGCACACGGAGGAGCAAGCTGTCCGCCTTCAAGATTTGCACCAATGGTTCCAAAACATAGGTAAATCTTGAGCACTTTTTTATGGATACACATCAAAACATACATTTTTTGAAAGCTTTTGATGGCACCTCACTCCATGTGGAGCATAGGTTTTGTATGATCAGACGATTTTACAATTAATTCAACTTCAAAATCTTCATGTAAGATGCTGGGCTTAAATGATCCCAAATGGGAAAATCTGACCCCATATGATCCCTAATTGGCTTATATGGGCTTCAATGACTCAAATGCTTCTAACTTATTTGTATATTTGAGTTAATTAGATTTTAAAAAACCTCCATTCAAGAATCAAACTTTTACCCACTCAGATGCTAATATAGACAAGTGAGATAGGCTGCCTATGTTGCATGCCTGATCAGCTTCGACATGCTCCATGAGACCAAAGTAGTTGCATGCTCAGCTCCAACATGCTCCACAAGACCAACATTATCCAGGAGACTGAAGTGGTTGCATTGAGAGAAGATTTTAAGGCAGAAGATGCTAATAGAATCTATTAAAAAGTGGAAGGTTTTATTTTCCATTACATTCTAAGAGGCCAAGTTCGTTTGATTAGTGTTGTGAACCAGGGAAGAGTTTAGGAGAAGATGCCCTAGGAGCATCTCCAAAGAGTTCGCTGCACAATCAATTAGACCGTTTGAAAAGCTTGAATGTAGTCAAGGATTTATATGGAGCTACTCATGAGTCAAAAGTGGCAACTGGTGCCATCCCCCCTTTTGAACCGTTGCGGCAAGTCGAGCATGATGTACGTGATCGCTTGGCTAATCTTTATCAAGGAAAGGTAATGTAAGTTCTCACCCTTTTACAGTAATGGAAAGGTTAATGCAACCTGATACCTAGTTTCATCGACAACTTCTCTTTCTCTCAGAACTTTATACTGAGTCATCAAGCAGATTTTTTGGCAAATGCAAAGTTGGGATCAGAGGTGGCTGATACCAAAGTACTATCTCGGGATAACCTTATTTCGTCAAATTTTATTGCATGCTTTGTTTGAAGTTTAGGCTAGGGTGTATACTTTTGAATTTTCACTAAAATTTCTTTGGATTTTCTGGTCTTCTATTTCTCGCTAATACTTATCGTTCTATGAACAGGAAGAGACGCTCCACACCACCATGGAAAGGCTGCAGAAAATGGTATGTTTAGTCTCTCATTCCACTCCACCATTTGAATAGATTAGCACGGCTTTCATCACCAACTTACCTCGAAGGTGTGGGAAAACCTGTTAAGCACCATAGCTCATTTAATGTATTTCTTTCAGTACTCAAAACAAAGAGTGCACTAGGAGCAAAATATAAATTATGCTAATTCAATTGAAAAATTCCGTTCTTTCCCTTGAAGATTGCAGAATCTAGTGATGGTTAAGATTTTCCTCTCACTTCCTAAACCTGTCATATCTAATCTTTTGTTAGGAGAATGCGTATGAGATTCTTGGAACTACAATTCTAGACAGCTTGAAAGAGGCCGAAAAGATGGTACATTGATTTTCCTTGATCAGCTCTATTGTATACATACATACAGACATACATACATATATATACACATGTACATTCATGTGTATACACACATGCACATACATACATACGTGCATACATACATACACTTTTTTTCTTTGTAAAACCATTGTTCTATACTTTACTATACAAAGAGAAACACCCTCACTATAACTCACAAGAACTAAAAACAATGGAAAAACAAGTCTAGATGTATCTGATCTAGTTGTTGGAGCCGAAAGTAGTCATATAAGGATTGGCGCAATGATTGACAAAAGTAGTAATACTTGTCAATTGAGGGCGACTGGAAAGCCAATGGATTGCGTGCAATCCAAACTGGCCACAGAGCCCAAAATCTTGTCCATTTCAAAAATGGAGCCATTTTTGCTAGCCTCCTCTTGTATCTGCCATTGCCACAGATCCATAAGTTCTTGGAGAAATGTGTACTAGGAAAGGGTTGGAGATGGGATCTACTTTGTTGCCATGGATGTTTGTAGTGCATATCCAAAACCCATTGTTTTTGAGCCTCTGGGAAAGATAAAACACGTCCCTCAGGGGATATGACATCCTGCATAGTACGTATTTCTTTAATAGACAAGAAATAAGATGGTCTAAGTGTTGTAATCGCCAACGGAGCAACAAAAGCTCTACTCCAATGCTTATTTTTATGCCTCAAGAAAAGCATGTAGCAACGTTGCCTTTCTTGCCAATACATGATAATGAATATTAAAAACATTGAGTCCACCATGCATTTTGGGCGAACAGATCCTCTCATATCTTAAAAGTCTTAGTGCTTTATTACGATGTTTTGTCTTCCACAATATTCCATTGTCTGTGACATAAAACCAACAATTTGTTTTTTTGACCATATTAGAAGCGGTAAGAAAAACTGAATGTATGCCATGAGAATAGATTGCACAATTCTAAGCCGCACATGAAGAGGCCAACTAGATAATTACAAGTAATCTAATTATATTGGCACTTTTTGAATGACCCATTCAGTAGCATCTTGGTGAGACATATTCCATCCTAATGGATATCCCAAGTGCCGAACAATGTTAGTGTGTGGAAGGATCTATGGTGGCCATAAAATGCTGTGCCAATTAGCTTCCTTCAAGGGCAACAAGTTTGGATTTCTTGAAATTCTTGAAAAGCCTTGCTGCAATATAATCCCACTGAACAGTATCAAAGGCCTTCGCCACATCTATTTGCAATAATAAGACATTCTGCTTTGAATGTTTGGCATATTCTATTTACATATATGCATTACATATATTATCTGCGATTTGTCATGTCACGTGCACACCTAGAAGGTGTACAAGTGACATGGCATATCAGAGCATTCATAAGTATTTTACAGGCATTAATCCATTTATTCAGGCATTCAAGCATGTATTAGCATATCAGGTCGTGGCCATTTATGGCAGCTGGCAGCAGTTCAAAGTAGCTGATAGCAGATAATGAACATTTAATGAAGTCGTGAAGGTTTTGACACCTAGCCGACTGCAGTATAGGTACCCAACTAGCATCACCACAGCATATCTAAGAAGCGCATCATAATCAGCATTGATATCTGGAATCTGGATCTTCTCAGCGTTTCCTTCCTAGGAGACGAGGGAAACAGTTCAGCAGTCAGCATCATAAGCAATAGTAGCATATTTAGCATCCAGCATATTCAGCAACATTCAATCATCTTCCTACCTCCTACATAGAGGAAAGCCAGCATCTAAGGGTGGACCTCAGCATTGGAGAAGGAGTCAGTCATTCATCAGCAGCATTCAGCATCTCTCTCTCTTCTCGAGATAGATATACATCTAGGACAGCATAGATCTATTTATAGATCTTCATTGTGACCATTGCATTTAATATAATTGCATTGCATTGCATTGACAACTTTTCTATCTCTTAAGCATCATTAAGTGAAGTTTAGTATCAGCCTAAGGTTGTTTTACTATGATCATATCCCGTGCATGTCACATGTCAGCTAGGGACAAAGCCATATTGAGTTGGATGTAGGCCCCTATTCAGGATCATTTTGATCCTACTAGTGATCATTTTAGTGATTAATTTATACATCACATGCATCAAAGTAATAGGCCGCCAATTAAAGATATTTGGACACATTTGTTTTTTTGGCACCGGCGTCGAATTAGTCTTGTACCATTGTGATGACGGGAGGAGCCCGCACGTATCACACCCACCTCAACACGTGTCATAATCCTGAAAGCTGCTTCTATCAGTCCCAGAAGCACAAACACTCTAGGTACCAGCGTCAGGAGCCACGCATGTCTAGTACCAACATGCATACTTAGCCACCAGGCACTACCCTGCCCATTTTACTGCAAAGTCGCTTCCTTGTCCATCATACCAATCGTACCAAGAGCACACCCATTTTCAACTGAGAGGGGTCAAGGTCTCGAATGACTGTCTTTGTGTGATACACCCTGCAGATGACATCTATACGGCAATCCATGAACCTGTGTGGTACCTCCACGAGTCCACAGGCTTCCATAAACAAACAACACATGCATGATATGAATATAATGTGCAAATAGTAAAACATAGATTCAAGCAACATGCATCATATTTGTATCCGAAACAGTATAAACCATAGCAAGCTCGACAAGACATCACAGCTTTCCAATCAAAACTCGGAGCAAGTCGAATCCCTTCTGGCCACATACTAACCCCTCTTGCCAAGAGGATGGCATTATACCCTGTAACCATTATTGATCAATGATAAATAAGAGTGGTTGTTCCAGTATTTCCTAGAATTGAAGAAAGAATTCCAGAGTTAAACCATTCCAATGTGGGGATTTCCATCGACCTAATGATTGAACTACATCACTGAGTTCTATTTCGGAGAAAGGACCTTCAAGATCTTGCGCTTCTTATACATCCATGATTTCTTTCACATGAGAAAGTAGCTCAACACGAGTAGAAGAAGCGCTATATGTCAATCGAGAAGCTGTTTCAAAAGAATGCTGAAAATGAGTAACACATTCTTTCTCCAACTGCAGAAGATTTTGTGTCCATTCTTTGTTTGGCATTTGAAGTCTTGAAATGCATTGCTTTTGCCACCTTGTGTGCAAACTTTTGAAGAAGGCTTTTGAAGAACAACCCTTGTCCAAAAGAGGTTTTTGTTGTGATTGAACTTGCCATTTTTGTAGCTTTCTTTGATCATTTTTGTCTAGCTTATGCCTAGCATAATGCATTCACAGTTCTTCTTGAGGAGATAAGTATGGTTGAGCTCTTAAAGAGCGGGTAATTTATTTTTCAGCCCAGTAATTCTCTGCCTTTCTTCCCCTAAATGTTGGGGTAAAGGCGTTATGCCCACCCTTATAGTGTGTACAAGCCCATAAGTTATAGTACATAGTACACTTAGTACTTTTAATGTACTAAGTGCACTATGTGTACTAGTGCAATATACATGTGTGATAGGGGAGTCACACACTCATGCCTCATGAGTTGACTTATCCCCACAACTCTCTCTCTCTCTCTCTCCCTTGTTTCTCTGTGTATGTCTCCCACACATGAATCTCTAAACCCTAATTCATACTCCCACACAACTGGTATCAGAGCCAGTCTGCAGCTCTCTGCATGTGCAGTATACTTCCAACATGATGGTGGAGCTAGGCGCCTACAGCTGTCTATGTTGAACGTAGGAAAGCGTAGCTCTTCTCTCTCTGCAACTTACGTAGGCTTGCAGCAAGGCGCCTGGCCACATAAAGCGTTCAAGCGCTACTAAGCGAAGCAGGCACACACGAGCGAAGAAGTGTTGGGCGGAGCCCGTCTTGTAGATTGGCGCTAGGCGAGCGAAGCGTCGTCAACAGCAGCTTGCATCAGGGTCGCAGCAAAACGGAGCGAACAACCAGGCAGCTGAGCGTGGAGCGAAGAGGCGTTGGCGAACAGCGTGGAGCGAAGAGGCGTTAGACAAGTAAGCGAAGGCTGCGAAGTGCAGGCGAAGGCGACGCCGGTGACGAGTTGGGTTTTCTGCCCGGCTGTAGCCCGCGTGAGTTCCACGCTCACCCATAACACGTAAAAGCAGCGCCATTCACCTATCAGCGCTGAGCAGCAGACGCCCCTTCACGTCACCTTCTCCTCTACATCAAACATCATCAGCAGCAGCATCGTCTATACAGCAGCACCAAATTCATCACCCCCCTTCCCTGCAACAGAAAATCAGAAATCAAGGTATTTGCCTCAATTTTTTTTTGGGATTTGCAATTGAGCAGGTGCAATCATTAATTGAGCAGATACAGGCACCGAATTGCTCAATTTTTGAGCAAAATTGGCAAAATTGGGTGACATTGGTCACAATCAGGATCAATTTGCAGGAAATTGGTCACAAGCAGGATCAATTTGCAGGAAATTGGATGTCGAAATTTGGGGCTTTTGATGTAATTGTGCAATTAAGCACTCATACATGCTGTATGATGTGAGAAATCGCACATTTGGGCAAAATTGCAGTGCAAATCAAGGGGCTTTTGTGCCGATTGGGTTGATTTGCATGCAGGCGATCGCATTTGATGCTGTGGATAATGTGTTGATGCCTTACAAGCACTCAATGTGCCTGTAAATCAAGGGGCTTTCATTATTTGGATGTATATGTGGCCAGGGGGAAGCATCGTGAACACTCTGGATGCCTTCATGTGCGTCAATGTACCATGTATGATCAGAAATTGATCTTAAATCAAGGGGCTTTTCAAGTTCGTATGCTTGTTGAGCTTGGCAAAGCAGCAGGCAAGACATTTTTGCCTTGAATCCTCAAAAATCAGCTTGCAGTCAAGGGGTCTTTGCCCAATTTCTGTTCGGGACTGTTGTATGCAGTGTACAGGACTGTAAAAGTCTGATTTTCACTCATTTGGACAGCCAGAAGAGCATTTATTGCTACTGTACCTGCTGGTACAGATTTGGCACAGCTTTGTGCAAGTTTTGGCATGGCTGTACACTGTTTTGAGTGACCAAAAGGTTCAATTTCAGCTGCTGTACTTGCCGGTACAGGTTTGGTACATCATTAGTGAGCACTTGGTACTGCTGTACAGTACTTTGGAAGGGCAACAGAGCACATTTAAGGTGCTGTCCAAAATCTGCAGCAACCAGATTTTGGTGATTTCATCACAAACAGTGGGAGAATAGTTGCATTCTTGCTTCCGCAGTGGGAGATAAAGCTTGGGAGAACAACAGTGAGCACTTTGTGTGCTTTTGGTGCAGTGTTTGCACATTTTGCAGGGAGTTAGGCATTGACAGGTTGCATATTGCTATGGCAACCACAGGTGAGAGCTCTTCATTGCTTCACATCAAGAAGCTTGAAGGCTCGCATAATTATGATATTTGGCAAACCCAGTGCTACAATGTGTTGCTCCAGAAAAAGCAGCACAAGCCTATCAAAGAAAGGGGTGTGATGCCTGCATCTCTTACTGCTGAAGAGTGGGAAGATATGGATGAGCTGGCAAGATCTACTATCATGTTGTCTGTGTCAGACTGATTACTTTTCAGCATTTGTGAAGAGAAGACAGCTTGGGGAATGTGGCAGAGATTGCAGGACTTGTATGCTCAATAAAGTGCCTCAAGCAAAGTGTATTGGTTGAAGAAACTCATAGGTCTTCAGATGAAGGAAGGGGCGTCTATGACAGCCCATCTAAATGAGTTTAATGGTATTGTCAGCCAGGTCATTAATCAAAAGTTGGCAATGGACGATGAGTTCAAAGCCACTTTTCTGTTATGCACTTTGCCAGAGAGTTGGGACACATTCAGGACAGCCACTAGCAATTCGCATGCTATGCTGTCATATGCAGATGTTGAGGGTGCTCTTCTTCAAGAAGAGATGAACAGGAAAAACAACTCTGTTGGAAAGTCCAATGCAATGAATGCACGTGGGAGATCCCAGCAAAGGGGGAAAAGCCAAGAAAGGGGAAGGAGCAAGTCTCGCTCCAAAAAGGATTTGGAATGCCATTATTGTGGCAAAAAGGGACACATTAAAAAGCAATGCTACAAATGGAAAAATGATCAAAAAGAAAAGGGAAAAGGCAAAGACAAAGAGAAAGATGAAGCCAAAGATGTAAAGCCAAAGGGCAAAAGTGGAGTCAAAATTGAAGAAATCAATGTGTCACATGCAGGTGGCAGTGAGGATGAGGTCCTCTTTACGTCTTCACTTGATGCCCATTCACTTCTTACAGGTGGTCATGGTATGCACTCATGGATCATTGATTCAGGTGCCTCCTTTCATGTCACAGGTTGCAGAAACTTGTTTGTCAGGTATACTGCTGGCAATGAAGGAGTGGTTTATTTGGGTGATAACCATGCATGCAAGATTCTTGGCAGAGGTGATGTGAGGCTTGTGTTTTCAGATGGCTCACAGCTTATGCTCCATGATGTCAGGCATGTGCCTGAGATCAAGAAGAATCTGCTTTCTACTGGACAGCTTGATGATGCTGATTATGTTACCACATTTGGTAGTGGAAAGTGGAAAATTAGTAAGGGCTCACTGGTTGTTGCCAGAGGCTCTAAGGTGGACACTCTTTATTTCATGCATGCAGGTGTTTGTCACCATGCTAATGTAAATGCAACCGAGCTGCCGGAAATTTCTATGTGGCATAGTCGGTTGGGACACATGAGTGTCAAAGGAATGGAGCAATTGTCTCGTTTGGGTTACTTGCCTTCTCTAAAGTTTTCAAGTTTTCAGTTTTGTGAGCATTGTATATATGGTAGGCAACTACAGTGCCCCCACAAGAAAGCTCTTGGACAGAAAGATGCTCAGTTAGAGCTTGTGCATACAGATGTATGTGAGATGCCTCAGCTTTCTTTGGGAGGGGCAAAATATTTTGTGTCTTTCATTGATGATGCCACACGCAAGGTGTGGGTTTATCCTCTTCGTTTGAAGAGTGATACATTCTCAGTGTTTCAGAAGTTTGTTGCTCATGTTGAGAATCAAACTCGCAAAACACTGAAGGCTTTGCGTTCCGACAATGGTGGAGAGTATATGTCCAAACAGTTTCAGGACTTTTGTGATGCTAAAGGCATCAAGAGGGAGCTCTCTACTCCTTATGATCCTCCACAAAACGGGACAGCAGAGAGGATGAACAGGACCATTCAGGAGAAGGTCCGTTCTATGTTGTCACATGCTGCATTACCTCATGGTTTTTGGGCTGAAGCTGTTATGACAGCCGTTCACCTTATAAACAGGTCACCTAACACGAGGCTTGGTGGGAAAGTGCCACAGGAAGTATGGACAGGGAAGCCTCCGTCATACAAGCACTTGAGAGTGTTTGGTTGCGTTGCGTACGTGCACATACGCAGGGAAATGCGCACCAAACTTGATTCTAAGTCTCACAAATGCATATTCCTAGGATATGGTGACAGAGGTGAAATGGGGTATAGACTTTGGGATCCCATGAATAGAAAGATCATACGCAGCAATGATGTCATTTTTGATGAAACATGCATGTATAAAGAGCCTGCAAGGCAACAGGAGCCTGGCAGAGTCATCTTTGATGATGATGGACATCATGGACAACAACCAAGGGCTGTAAATCAGCCATTACAGCAGGAAAACCAGCCCTTAAATGGTGTTGAAAATGGTCCAAATGGACAGCCAGATATGGCAGAAGATATCCCTATGGATATACCACAGTTGGAGGAGATACCGGGCATGATATTTCAGCCTTATGGCATGGAACAGGAGCCACCAATGGGTGATATGCAGGTTGGACAGCAACCTGCAAATGATGGTCATTGGGTACGGAGGTCCACAAGACCCTCCAGAGCCCCTGACAGGTTTGTTCCAGGGGTTGACTACTTGATGCTCACTGACTGTGGAGAGCCCTCATGTTATAAAGAGGCTTTACAGAGGGCAGACAAGGCTCTATGGGAGCGTGCTATGAAGTCAGAGATGGATTCTCTGCACAAAAATGGAACATGGAAGTTGGTGCATTTGCCTGCAGGCAAGAAGGTTTTGCCATGCAAGTGGGTATATAGGCTCAAAGTTGCACCAGATGCAAAGCCAAGATACAAAGCCAGGTTAGTGGCTAAGGGCTTCAAGCAGGAATATGGTGTGGACTTTGAGGAGATCTTCTCTCCAGTGGTCAAAATGACCACACTTAGAGCTGTGTTAGCTTTGGTTGCACATGATGATCTGGACTTGATTCAGATGGATGTGAAGACTGCTTTTCTTCACGGTGATCTCCATGAGGAGATATATATGCAGCAGCCAGAGGGTTATGCAGTGAGTGGAAAGGAGAAGCTTGTATGCAAGCTGAAAAAGAGTCTTTATGGGCTAAAACAGGCACCAAGAGAATGGTATCATAAATTTGATACATTCATGAAATCTCAGAAATTCAGGAGAAGTGACATAGATCACTGCTTATACACCAAGAAAGCTTTGGATGGCAGTCTATTGATCCTCATCTTGTATGTTGATGATATGTTGATTGCCGGGAAATCTCGTAAAGAGATGGATGCCTTGAAGCAGAGGCTGCATCAAACCTTTGATATGAAGGATTTGGGTGATGCAAATCACATTTTGGGTATGCGGATACTTCGGGACAGAACTCAGCATGTGTTGTATTTGTCTCAGAAGGAATACATTGGCAAAGTCTTGCAGAGGTTCAATATGGACGGGGGGAAGAAGACTAGTACTCCTTTGCCTCCATATGTGAAACTCAGTGCTATGGACAGCCCACAGTCAGATAGAGACAGGGCTGATATGGCCAAGATTCCGTATGCTTCAGCTTGTGGCAGTCTCATGTATGCCATGGTTGCTACTAGGCCGGACATTGCATTTGCAGTGGGAGTGGTTTCTAGATACATGGTCAACCCTGGCAAGAAGCATTGGGAAGCAATGAAAGGTGTCATGAGATACCTGAAGGGCACATAGGATTTGTGCATTTGTTTTGGCAAACAGGATGCATTAGTGCATGGTTACACGGATTCGGATTATGCCGGTCATCCAGATAACCGGAAGTCTACTACCGGTTATGTATTTACATTCACAGGAGGTGCTGTGTCATGGATATCCAGGATGCAGAAGTGCACAGCCTTATCTACTACAGAGGCCGAGTATATTGCAGCCACAGAGGCTTGCAAGGAGGCATTATGGCTATCTCGGTTAGTGGTTGATTTGGGTTATACAGGGGATATTCCATTGTTGCATTGTGACAGTCAGAGTGCCATCCAGTTGGCAAAGAACCCTGTCTTTCATGCAAAGACGAAGCATGTGGATGTGAAGTATCACTTCATCAGAGGTGTGATAGAGAACAAGCAAATTCAGCTTGTTAAGATTCATACGGATGACAACCCGGCTGATTTGTTGACTATGGCCTTGTATATTATCATGTACATGCTGATTTTTCTTTTCCTTTACTTAAGGGCACTTTGCCTTTAAGTGGGAGGTTGTTGGGGTAAAGGCGTTATGCCCACCCTTATAGTGTGTACAAGCCCATAAGTTATAGTACATAGTACACTTAGTACTTTTAATGTACTAAGTGCACTATGTGCACTAGTGCAATATACATGTGTGATAGGGGAGTCACACACTCATGCCTCATGAGTTGACTTATCCCCACAACTCTCTCTCTCTCTCTCTCCCTTGTTTCTCTGTGTATGTCTTCCACACATGAATCTCTAAACCCTAATTCATACTCCCACACACTAAATACCATTTTCCATAGTCAGTTATACTCCTTGCATGTGAATTGCAAATGATACCAAGCATGTTGCATGCGCGGAAGCCTTGATGTATTGATCCACAGCCCTAAGCTTGATTAAGAACATTGATGATGAATTAAGATGATTAAGATAGAGGAGAGAGAGATTGGGTGTTAGGGTTTTCTTTATTCAGATGGTACAAAAAGGTTACATAGATGCTTGTACATGGGTTAGGCCTTGGTCAGCCCCATAGGGGTTGACCCTTGGCCCTTCTACATAACTTCTATTGATGCTATAGATGAAATGAAATGCTGGAAATGACTTGATGAAATGACTTATGTTGCTTGTGTTTATATATTTATTGGGGATGCAGGTTGGCCAGCACCAGGTGTTGTTAGCTTGTAGTAGACTTGAATAAATGTATTTAAAATACATGAAATGCTCAAACCCAATCCCAAAGTATGCGAATGCTGGATTGAACTTTTTTGGGGTTGCTATCGACCTTGAGGAACACTCTGCATGCTACCGACTAGGATTGTATGCTCCATACATACATACATACATATATATATATATATGTGTGTGTGTGTGTGTGTGTGTGTGTGTATATATACATATACGGATATACATGTCGATCGATTTCTATCACTCTCTCTTATCTCTCTCTCTCTCTCTCTCTCTACACACACGATATTTTGTGTGTGTGTGTGTGTGTGTACAAGTGTAAATGTACATATATACACCAATAAACGTGGCACTACAATTAATTCACATTTGGTATTGGCCTTTGTACCCTTTGCAAGTTGTTATTTATTGTAACAGTGTTTGTGTTTGTAGGAAGAGGATTTTCACATGCTGCAATCTGAGCTAGTAGCAAGGGGTAAGATGTTGAGTATTTCTCTGCATCTTTATCCGAATCTTGAAAATTTATACATATAACATTAAATGTATAGCACGATTGGCCCACTTGCGTTCCAACTTCCTATGCATTGTACTGTGTTGTTTACGCTCTCAGGTTGCCCCATACTGACAATTGACCAGAAGAAGAAGAAGAGTAAAAAGTCTCTCCATAAAGGAAAGAAGAAGCTGGGTTATTCTGAGAATGATAGCATAAACACTGGGTCCTCGCAATCCGAAGCATCATCAGCGATGAGCAGTTCAAGGCTTACGTCTGCACAATTTGAGGGAAACAGTGGTGAAAAAAATGATGCGAATGGGCAAGGACAGCTTCCAAACCACAAATCTGCCAGCAGAAACAACCTCCAAACAGATGTTCTGTCGACAAATGGCGAGACAGACGGCCAGAATGATTCAAAGACACAGAAGAAGAATCGGTCTCGGACCCACAAGAATGAGAAACAGAAAGGAGTTGGGAAGGAAGGGAAAAAAGATGACACGAATCTGGAAAGTGTGGGCAAGGGACAGGCTGCTACCGCCCTCCAAGAAACCAGCCACGCTGCTTCGTTTGGAGCATTGGCGGTGGTAGAAGAAAACCCCCTTGATGTAGCCACTGCAGAAGAGGAAGGAAAAATTCCCATATCTGCCTCTTTAGGCATGGATCTGAACAAACACAATGGTTCAGGCGAGAATGTTACGGCAACTGAACGTGTTGTAGAAGATATCCATGCAGAAAATGAAGAAAAACTGGCCATCTCTAATACCAAAGTAAAGCTAGTAGATGAAAGGGTTGGTAGCTCAGAGCTCCCCAGGTCTTGTAAAGGAGAAGATGACTTATTTGGAGTAGAGAATAAGTTGACTCTTCATGAAACTCCCCTAAGCTTAGGAGATGGGAGAGAGATCAAGCCTTGTGACTCAGCATCCTTGCAGGTTGTGGGAAAATCTAAGAGAAAATCTCGCCGGCTATCTTCTGAATGCAGCAAAGATGAGATTGTGCAGACAGATGACGTTGCGATACTTTCATTGGAGGTGAAACCTTCCTTTATGCGACTTCTATGTTGTCTTTGAAAGCATATCATGATTAGTTTCTCTCTTAAAGAAGGGCTATCGCGTACTCGGGCCTTATGATGGAGGGTTGTTGACTGTAACAGGGTGGCCATCGGGATGCACTACAATGTCATGAATACCAAGCAACAGATGTCAAGGAGCTACTAGAAAATATGGTGATTGTTCTTCTATTGTTCTTTTTCTTGGGAAGGTTGTCTTATAAATTTAGAAATTTAGATGTTAGCGTTTGAACTCATGCGCCCTTCTGGGCAGCATGGTGTGACTACTCAGACAAGGAGAAAGGTCAAAGTTGGACACATTGAGTGGGATGTCTCACCTTGGAACTGGTTGAATTCACACATATAAGGCTCTAAGTAGAGCGGTGGACTGGAGTTCTTCAAATGCACGAGGGCAGTTTTCCCCATGGGCAGGCTCTTAACAAGACTACTACATTGAACCCAAGCCATGGTTTTGCACCAGCAGGAGCTGTAGATTTGTAGTTGTCACATAGACCCTGCGTTTGGGGCCATGTGGACATACAGGCATGTTTAGGTTCAAGTTTTGCGTTACTGGTGTCCACTGTGTCCTGCTGTGAGCCCTAGTCTATGTAAAGAAAAGAGGATCTAGCTCTATGATGCATATGCAAGAGACTATGGAGATTCCATGGCTCCGTAGGTAGAGAGAATTGGTTGTAAGAGAGATAATGAATGAAAAAGAGGAAGACACGAGTTTGCAAGTTGTGGACAAAATGTTTTGCATAAAAGATCACACCCTTCATTCATTTCTTATGCCATAATATAGGCCATTGCTTACATAGTAGCTTGCACCCATTGGTGCCACTTGGACTTGATCTTTTTCTTCATTGGCTTCTCCCATTCCCTTGCAATGCTATTGGATCCCCTTTACAACCATTCAATTTCCATTCTTTTACTTACGCTCTAGTGCACATTTGCTCATCCTAGGCATGCTAACATCATTATCTCAACACCCCCCCTTGATGTGTGCATGGTCATTACCATACTTGAGAGGTGAAAATCCCCCCCCTTAGTGTCCACTTAGGCCTTTAGCACTGTGGTGTCACTTTCGCGGGTGTAGGATTATTACAAAGAAAAGGATTACAAGATAGACTCATGAGTCTTATAGCTCATAAGCTTTAAAATAACACATCTTGGGGTACATCAATTACATCATTGGATTGGGCATTTACATAATTTGCCGACCAACAATTTTATTCATCATGACCAAATTTGTTACGGTTCTTACATTGAGGCTTACCCTTGTTCCAACAAAACTTCTCTATGTGGCCTTGCATGCCACAATAGTCATAAGTGGTCCTTGATGGTGCTTGTCCTCTTCCTTGTCCTCGTTCTCTTGATGCCAATGATCTACCTCCTCTTGAATAGAGGGCCCGCTCAACATTTGATGTAGAAGCTTCACCTGCATTCTTTAGTTTGGCTTCCTTCTCAAGTAGAGAAGACTCTATGTCATGCATTGAGAGGTTGTCCATGTTTGATAAGTACTCAACAAGGTCACTATATCCTTCAATGTCACAACTAGCTAATAGAATTGCTTTGGCTCATCTTCTTCAAGCTTTTTCTCTATGGCAGTGAGTTGCTACTTAATACTTTTGTACTTATTTATGTGGCTCATCATGTCATCACTAGGTTTAAGCTTAAGATTATATAGTTGTATGAGTAGCTTAACCGTGCTTAGACTTTGTCCCAAATATCATCTCTCGCTCATCTGATACTTCCTTAGCATTAGTGATTCTCGTGATATTATGTATGACTTCATCACCTTATGCAGATACAATTGTGCCTAATGCTTTCTCATTTTTCTCTATCCAAAGGTCTCCTAAGCTTTTCTCAACTTGCCTTCCTTTTACTAACCCCCATAGGTTTTTCCTCATAAGTAGGTATATAAGCTTGGATTGCCAAGTGTGGAACCCAAAGCCATTAAATTTATCCACTTCAATGGTAGGTGCCATGGTGATATTGCACTAGCAGGGTCTTACCTCAAGACTCTTGAGGCAGTGTCTTATCTGCTTTACAAATCATATTTAGTGTGAGGATTGTCTTGAGATATGTATGCTATTCAAGTGATAATGGCAAGGAAAGATGAAAATGAAGGTTTTCCTATCCCAAAAGCAACATAAATTTCTCAATTTTGGACTCTATAAGCCTTGATTCTGCTTAATCACTTGTTTAATGACTGTAATTAGTGATTAGCATAAGCTAGACTTGGAGGATGAAATTGCACATACCACTTGAAATTTCATGAGGCTTTTGATAGGTGCCTATTGCCCTTGATGAAGAGGAACTCCCCAAGCTAAGAAATGGAGCTAAACTCCTTTAGTTTGGGCGCAAAACGTCAGAAAACGCCGACTGTTACAGGGCTCCTCGCAACTTGCTCGGTGCACCAAATGCCACAAGATTTGATGAATAGCTTCCTTATAGTATGGATAACAATATCCTGGAAGGGTTTTGCCCAATTTGAAGCAGGGCGAAAATGCCACTCTCTGCAAAAAACGAGCTGTAGCGTAGAAATCAGACCTCCTGAGTTGAATCACGCGTTTTCCTCTAGTGGGCACATGCGCCTTGATGTGAGAAAGCCCCTGCCAAGATTTGAAGAGAAATGGTTGAGGGAGTAGAGCACATTGAGCTTTGCAATCACAGCCACTTGAAGGAGGAGTGGATAAGGCTTGAGATTAGTGAGCTTAATGATGTGTCATGTAAATAGGCTAATGGAATTGCATGTGGACTAGAGTAGCTACTTGCTAAGAGCCCCAGGCTCTGATACCATGTAAAGAAAAGAGGATCTAGTCTATGATGCATATGCAAGAGGCTATGGAGCTTCCATGGCTATGGAGGTAGAGAGAGTGTAGCATTCATATTGGTTGTGAAGAGATAATGAATGAAAAAGAGGAAGACACGAGTTTGCAAGTTGTGGACAAAATCTTTTGCATAAAAGATCACACCCTTCATTTATTTCTTATGCCATAATATAGGCCATTGCTTACATAGTAGCTTGCACCCATTGGTGCCACTTGGACTTGATCTTTTTCTTCATTGGCTTCTCCCATTCCCTTGCACTGCTATTGGACCTCCTTTACAACCATTCAATTTCCATTATTTTACTTATGCTCTAGTGCACATTCGCTCATCCTAGGCATGCTAACATCATTATCTCAACAGTCTAGAGACCTGTCAGGCTAGTTACCATCAAGGTAGGGTCAGGTAGGTCCAGTTAGTTTTCCATGTGTGAAGCCTGCACAGTTTTGTATCTTACTTGAAGTTGAGGTGTGTGCAAATGTCCTGGTAGCGAGCAGGTCAAGTTCCAGGCATGGGACATCAAGGCAGTCAAGTCTGGCAGCGGATCTCTGCCTGGGAAGGGGTGAACAGCAGCATGGGCAGCCCACAGGACAGCATGGCAGCCAAGAAATGCAATAGCCAGGCAAAGGGGTAGGCAGTTTGTTGAAAAACAAGTGATGAAGGGTGCAACCTTTGTGCATTAAAAGGGAGCATGTAACCTTAGAAATATTATGGTGGGTATAAAAATAAAAAAGTATGTGACGAGCTATTGTATGCATAAGCCATGATGTAAGAGATTGGAATAGCATGATAAGGAGGCCCCTCGAGCAAGTGGGCAAGTGGGTGCATTCAACTATGAGCATTAATATGCGTAGCTTTGAGGGGAGGTGGATCCTTGATATGGGAGAGCATTAGGGCTTGATTAATCTTGGATTAGTGATTGAGCCTATATAAGAGGCACTAATCTAATGCAAAAATGTGTCCTTGAGTCATACCATTATCTTGCCATAATTGTTAGGCTCTTTGCTAATTGTCATTAAGCCATCATTATGCTAAAACCATGTCTCTAATCCACTTCTATAAACCATAGCTTGCTCCCTACTTGAATTTGAAGATGGTATCAAAGCCAACCACCATCCCTTAACTCCCCATCAAAACCCACGCCCACGACTCTTCGAGTGGAGCGCAGTTCCAACAGTTGTAGTTGCGCCTCCCAAAGATCTTAGTTATACGGATTGTCTCATGAAACATTCAGGGTTTGGGAGGTCCACAATGCTTTCAGTGGTGTGACGTCCTTAGAGAGGAGCTTCACAGAGCAGCAGTTGATGAACCCATTGACATTCTCTTCATTCAGGAGCACCATCTTTCAGAGGGGTATTTCTGCCGCTACAAGAAGATCCTGCAGGGCAGGAGTCACACCTTCTGGTCCCATTCTTTTGGCCCCTCCGGGACACAGGGTGGAGTATGCACTTCCGTCAATGTGAGCAAGGTGGGGATTTTAACATGCTAAAGTTGGCAAAGGACAAATTCGGAGGTGACATGGCTATAGATTCTGGTACGGAGAGTACTCCGCTTGGGAGGGTTTTATTTTGGCTCTTAGGGGCAAGACCCTTGGCATTTAACGCAGCCCTGAGAGCCTGTGTTTCTCAAGATCTGACAAGAGGAGCACCGGCCCTAACCTATCCAAATTAGATCAGTTCTATGTAGATGAGTGGGCTTGTGGTCGTGATGGCATGATTGGTATTTTGGCAGGCACTACTTTTTCCGATCATGCACCAATTATTTTTTCCTTGGACCCTTGGAGGCAGGATAGACATTTGAGCACCGTGGATCCCTGATAGCCTCATCCAGGACTCTGAGATATGCAACATGATAGAGGAGATTTAAGAGCGGCTAGATTTTCACTTGGGATCAGCCATAGGCGCCTTAGATGCACGCTTTGGAGAGATTAGCATTTTATTACAGAGGCAGCACAAAGCAAATTGGCTGGCTTCCGAGAGCAAGAGAGGATTCCTTACAACGGCTTCAGGAGAGTGCACCAGATAGCCCATGGATTGAGGGTCGATTGGCTGGCCCATAAAATCCATAGAGGAGCGGAGGGTGGAGTATAGATACCATGCCAAAGCCTCCTTTTGGATGTAGGCGGGAGACAGGGTCATTCGGGATTTCTTTGAGATTGCAAGCCCACACAAGCGGAGAGATGGTATCCGTAGGTTGCAAGGCCAAGATGGATCCATTGTTACAAATCCCCACATGTGAGAGCCATTGCCACATATTTCTTTAGCTCTCCTCATGGGTGCCCGCATATCTTCATAGGTGTTGGATGCACATGAGCGGGTTTGGCGACATACGAACTCTCCGGACCTTCCTATTGACCCCCTTCACAGCAAAGGAGCTAGCGGAGGCTATGATGGCAGAGCTCGATGTAGTGAAGCCATCGAAGGCACCCTCACTGTGGCAGTGGAGTCCATCGAGAGCGTCTGGCTCGATATCATCCATACCCTCCGTGGCTAGTGGGGAAGACTTCACGGTGGTTCAAACCGCATGCGTAAGTGTTAGGAAGCCTTCCTTAGGATATGGCGACCCATCTCTTTCTCACTAACAGTGGTGGTGAGCCTGCTTGCATTATAGACCACCTATGTGGTTATTTCTCCCTCCCCCCATTGTACGAGATAGCCTTCTCCTCATAAAGTGGCCAACCATAAATAATCAAGGAGAAAAATTTTACAAAGCTCCTCCTCTACTGATAAACTTTGCAAAAGAAAGTTCTTCTAGATTCTGCACCGATTCTCCGCAACAAGCTCTTCTTTAGGTGCCTGTTTTTTGCTACCCGAAATCTGCAACGACGACTATTAAACTTGATTTTTCCTCAGATCTGCAGCTTCTTTGCTCCAGTGGTGTTGATGATGATCTCCAAAGGCTGGGAAAGATGTGGATGCCTCCTTTTGAAGTAGAAGTCCTCAATCTTGAGATTTGAGCTGATTAAACAAAGGGAGTAGTAGAGGGCAGATATTGGATTAGTGAGCTAATTAGAACTTAATGATGTTGCTGATTGGGAAACCCTAGAGTGCATAGATTGGGCGGGGGTTGGGGGATGATGGGGGATGGGCAAGGGCTGAGAAGGGGGGCTAGGGGGGAAGGGTTCGCCTGCGTGCCGGGGGAGGGGGATCATTGGAGGCACCCTCTTGGTCTAATGGCGAGGACAAGCTCTAACGAAGTGTCCCGTCTCTCGGCAGATGAAACATTGGCCCGGGAGGCTAGAGTACTCACCCCCAGCCGCCTCGTCGGCCACGATCACCTCATCAGCTCCAAATCCAGGACATGCTCCACCGCCATCAAGCTACCTTTCCACGTGACATAGCTGAGCGAGACCTTTTGGCCATACTCATTAGCCCCATGCTTGATATTTTAGAGAGTGGTATACCATCTACTTGGAGCTGATGCTGCTCTCATGCTTCTATGTTCTTAGTATTCCATGATGAGTTTCCATGGATAGTTTTGTATCACCCCAACGAGATAGCTATGTTTATGTTTTCTTTTTGTTTTATTTTCCATTCCATGATGAGATATGCCATGGACATTGTTGTATCACTTTGGTCTCATAGGCCCATTGGGTCTTTAGTAGACGCTCACCAAATTGTGGCTGTTTGATACGCTTGTCACACTGACCCTCCTGTACGGAGCTCCAATTTGGGGACTCGGTATACATCACAGATCTCAGAGAGGGACGGATGAGGGATGGAGGCAAATGGAGAGACCCTTTCAATACAGTCTGGATTGTCCATTTTTGGATCTCACCCGCTTAGAGCAAAACCGCGTGATCATGATGGGTATCATCAGAGTGGACACAGAGAGGACATGGACTCTAGCCCCCTTGAGCCCTTGGGCACGAAAATGGCTCATGATTACAAGAGCCATTTTCTACACCTCACCGGATGATTTTATCACCTGCCCGGCGTACATGGATGTACCCCTATCACATGGGATACGTTGTGCCATTGGACAGATCCGGACCTCATACCAGGAGGTAGAGACAGAGGAACACTACATTTGCTGATGTACAGTCTATTATGAGATCCGAGGGAGATATCACTGCCTCTTTTGAGAGGGTTTTGGGCCGTTACGCAGGGTCATGGAGTTTGAGGATTAGAGATGCCTGGGATTGTTTCTACTTGAGCTCAGGAGACACAGAGAGACCCTCTTGGCAGACAGGAGGCCGAGCCATGATGTACCTAGATATAGGACCTTGACAGATTTCTTCGGCGCCAACACTAGCAACCCAGCCCACACACCTCCTGATACCTCCTCCATTACTTGATCTAAGGAGAGGGCAACACTTCAACTGATCAGCATACATGGATCTACCTGATATACATTTTTCAGTATTTTCCAGTATTTTCTACTCAGTATCATCTCGGAGTCTTACAGTTCTGTTCTTATAACTGTAGGACAATCAGTTTATTGTACTTTTTAGTCTCATTTACTTGTTCTCTTTGATGAGACACCACTCATTGTACTTATTGCACACCCAGATTCAGCTTTTTTTAGTTCAGTACTTTTTCATTTTGTTGGGATGACAGAGGATACCCCATACAGGTACACCGATTTGTCTCATAGGCCGAGTTCGGTCTTTTGGAAGACGTTAATAAAATCTCTCTCTCTCTCTCTCTCTCTCTCTCTCTCTCTCTCTCTCTTCGCGCCCTTCGCCACCCTCTCTCCCGCATGCTTCCCTGTGCGCCCTTCGCCGCCTCTCTCCTGCTTGCTTCCCTGTGCCTTGTTGCCGCCTCTATGCACAGCCTGTTCGCCACCGCCTTCTTGGGCTGGGCCGCCTTGTTCCTTGTTCGCGCCCTTCGCCGCCCTCTCTCCGGCTTGCTTCCCTGTGCGCCGCCGCCTTCCTGGCTGGGCTGCCTTATTCCCTGTTTGCGCCCTTTGCTGCCCTCTCTCCCGCCTGCTTTCCTGTGTGCCACCGCCGCCTCTGTGTGCAGCCTGTTTGCCGCCGCCTTCCTGGGCTGGGCCGCCTTCCTTGTTCCCTGTTCGCGCTCTTCGCCGCCCTCTCTCTCGGCTGCTTCTCCGCCTCTGTGCGCAGCTTGTTTGCCGCCGCCTTCTTGGGCTGGGTTGCCTCCGTTCTGTCTTGTCCCAAGAATGTAGAATGCCCCTACCGCGGACTAATGGTTGAACCCTCAACCAGAAGCCACTCCCGCCCTTACCCCATCGTGCATCGTGCATTGGGCCGGGTCCCGTCTTCTCCCGTGTCCTTGACCACAGCTTGGCTGTGACATTGGTGCTCCCTCTTGAAGACAAGAGTGAACAAGATCGAAGAACACGCTCATAAGGCCCTTTCAGACCAAAAGAAACTGATAGACAGGACATTGAACCAACATCAAAAGGAGATTCATGCTATCAGGACTGAGATTCAAGGAAAAGAGGAAATGTACAAACAACTACAAGCTGAGATGCGACAAAAGATGGAAGCCTGGAAGGATGCATGCTTGGCTGCATGCATGGAGAAATGTATGGAATTATGCAAGGAAGAGATGCACAAGTATGGCAAAGAGGAAGGAGAGCACAAGCTCTTGCTCTAGAGATTACCCAGTTGCGAGACGCCAATGCCAAACTTGAGGCGGAACTAGAGAAGGCTAAGAAGGCAATCACAACAGAGATTCAAGAGGCCAAATCAGGATTCCGGGAGGAGCATGTAGGCCTCCGAAAAGACATGGAGGCAACCAAAGAAGAGGTTGGAGAAACCTCCAAATGGGTTGAGGTTGTGAAAAAGCAGAAAACAGTCCACACCCCGAATGCCACATCTATCATGATGGTCACGCTTGAGGAAGAGAAGCGTCGCCAATCTAGGGCTCTACATGTGCGAGTAACAAGCTTGCAAGCGGGCAACTCACCAAAAGAGGACGGTGAGACTTTATGTAGACAGATGGGCCTCACCGACACGCCTTTTGTAGATGCTTGGCGAGCCGGGAAGGACTTGATGAGGGAGAGGCCTCTCCTCCTCAAGTTCAAAGATATGGAGTCCCGTTTGGCTTTCTTGAAGAAGAGGGCCACCCTTCGAACCACCAAAATATACCTTACCTCACCCCCCTACAGGTGGAACATAGGAAGGCCGGGATGGTTCAGGTTATGGAAGCCCACAAGGTAGGAAAATGGGCCGTTTATCGTGATGACCGAGTCATCATCACAGAAAAACACCCCACATGATAGTGCGGGGCCTATGAGACCATAGATGCATTGAGGATGGGAGTACGGAATTGCAATGGAACTCTATGGTCAGACACAAGACGCTTCACAAAGACTTACACAGATAGGGATATTATCTTCTACACAGAAACGCATCAAAGTCTTGAGAGAGGTACCCAAAGTGGAGGGTTATACATGGGAATCAGCTTTCAGAGGACAAACACGCACCACTGGGGGGGTGCGTGGCTCGGGAGGAGTGGCATGCTTGTTTCGCCCTCATTTGAGAGGCATGCGCACGATGGTTAGACACGATGAGGAGGCTGGTTTTATGTGGATGCGATTAGCCAGGTCTGGCTTGAGAGTGACATTATTTGCAGACATTGTAGAGTTCTCCCAGCAGGGAGAGATCCTCTTATTAGGAGACTTTAATGCACGGACAAAAGGGGAACAAGTGCAGACATATGACTTCCAAGGAGATGCCATTATGTTGTCAAAAATTGACTTGGCTGAGATGGGCCTCCAGAGGGCCAACCAGGATATGGGGAATGCAACATCATATGGTAGACACTTCTTGGAGATGGGGCCTATGCATGAGCTACTTATATATAATGGGTTGTCGAGATGGCCGCAGTCGGATAACCTTACATTTTTTCCGCATGGGGGAGGCACTAGTACGGTGGATTACCTCATGGGATCTCCCGCTCTTATACCACACATCTCAGACTTCACCATCCCTCCTCCCCCCATACTGGCTGACCACGCATTACTTTCTTTCACGATCACATGCCCCATCGTACCGCCCACACCCACACCCACACCCACATCCCTTGTCACCACCTTCACCCGGATTCATTTCCATCACGATCTTGACTACATCTGTGAGGACCACCTCTCCCACCACATTTCAGCTCTCAACTTATCCCTCCCTATCTCCACCATCACATCCCAACTTTCCTCCATCATCCATGACTCCGCCCACTCCAGCTTCCCCTACACCACATGCTCCACAACAAAATTGCCAGTGGGATCCCAACCCCAGAATGGATGGTATGATGAAGAGTGCAAAACCACCATGCTCCGCCTCTTACGCGAGAGGGAACATGGGCTGATTTCAGCACATAAGATGCAATGCGTCTTCCGTACATTCACTCGTCAAAAGAAATGGGCATTTCTCGCCAGACGAGAACAAGAGTTATACCAGCTCTTTTTGAGCGAGGACAAATTAGAAGCTTGGCGCATTTTGGAAGAAAAAAGAGCACCTACACCTATCACAGATCCTACCCTTTGGGAAACCTATGCACGACAGCTGTATGATGTGCCAAACCAGCCTATACCACAAATGTCACACATCCCTAGGCCTACATCATCTTATCTCTTTGATTCCCCCAATGTCACTAGGGCTCTTAAAAAGTTTCATAATGGGAGAGCAAAAGATCATGAGGATCTACGCGCGGAACATTTCGCCCATGGGCACCACATATTGGCTCCCATTCTTGTCAGTCTTTTTAATAGAGCACTCTGTGAAGTCTTCCCACCCTCCTGGACTACCAACACCATTGTCCCCATCCACAAACCAGGAGATCCCACGGACCCAATCAACTACAGGACTATCATGATTGGTCACACAATGGCCAAAATCTATGGGGCAGTACTAGAGGACATGATGAGCTCTATGGCAGAGAGGATGGGAAACAGAGCATCAGGCCAGGCAGGCTTTAGGAGAAACTTCTCCACGCTGGAACATATCTTTACTTTACGGGCCGGTGATTGGGACCCCATGCGGTGTACTATGTATGCTCTCTATTCTTCTTTGTCCCTCTTTCATACTCCCAAATCAGCAAACTCACACACGAAAAAATCCACGACATTTAGATCAGCCAAGTACACTTCCAAATCAGTGTTTTCCATTAACACTCGTAAGAGGACATTAAACATTAGTTTATGCATAGCTCATATTTGTTTTGGATCTTTGCCGATCATTGTAATTTCTCATTCATTTAGTATATACACTAGGAGTACGCTATAGGTAAAGAGTCTTTCTCTTCTCCTTCTCTCTACTTCTCCATGTCATCATTGCGCATGTGATTACAGTTAATCTTTGTAGCTTAGTGTTAATCTTCATTAATTATGCTTTTGCATAGTTAGCATGTTATAGTGGCCTGTATTTTTGTTTTTTTTTTGTGTTGGGGGGGGGGGGGGGGGGGGGGGGGGCACAGTTCGCTCTTAGCCATCGCCTGCACTTCAAACCTGATAGTAGAAGATCCCCTCAGAAGATATTCAGTGCCTGCTTAGCTGCTTTTCACAAGGAGTGCAGCTCTAGGAGGAGCTTATCCTCACTCCGGTGTGTATAGGAACAGTCTTGAGCCAGCCAGCATCTTGCGACTATTGTCTCTTGTCCGCAAATTCCTAGTGTCTATTTTACTACTTACATCTCCATATTACCCCTAACCCAAAAATACGAAGCTTCAAGATTTCGTAGTAAAACAAAAGTCTAAAGCAATACTTGGGATCCTGCTAGAGTTCGTGCAATTACCATCTCACTTCTTGTCATAACATCTCCATTTTCATCTCTCCACATTATTTTTATCCATCTAGGTGAGAAAGTGTGCCATTCTTAGACTTAAAGCATAAACACCAAGAATACCTAGAAGAGCATCTCTCGTTGGATCAACAATACCCATTGTGCTCTATACCGTGAGCCTGGCAATTGTGGCATGACATGACATTCTAAAGGACTATAAATTCATCTTTGATGCCATTTGCATTCCACCAAATTATTGTCCAAAGACGACCTTTCGTAAAGCTCTGTGCATCTATTATAGCTCACTATGGGCCGTCATGTGGGCAGGGGATAGGCCCACACAAATAGTCCACGTGGGCAATGGGCTGAAGGGTGGACAGGCCTGGCAAGTGCAGGTAGGTTCTATGGGCGGCAGGCAGGCTGGGCAGCATTGTGGAAAAGGTGGCCAAAGCTTTAACACAACTTTATTATGTGCAAAAAATGATAGTATGAGTAAAAGAAACACATGAAGTATTCAGCAGCAAGTTACCCTCTCCCTTCCCAGCGAGCATTTAAATGTGGGCATTGTTTAGTAGAGAAGTGTTTTCTCGTACTTTCAGCCTTGAGACGATTTGGAAGGCTTTGTAAATAGAGCTTTTGCTCAGCAGTAAAATCGAGTACAGTAGTCTATGTGTCTGTTTTGTTTGTGTTTCCAGAGGATGGTGTGGTGAATTTTTACCCTTCGCTTCCATGGCCTGTGCTTCAAACCTGCTAATAGCTGATTGCTTTAGAAGACATTCAATGACCGCTGTGTTCCTTTTCTGGTTTGGGGGGGAGGGGGTTTGTGGATTCCTTCAGTAGACATTCAGTGCCTGATTAACTGCTTTTCACAAGGAGTGCAGCTCTAGTAGGAGCTTATCCTTAGTCAGGCGTATATAAGAGCAGTCTTGAGCCAGCGAGTATCTTGCGACCATTTTCTCTCTTGGCCACAATTTTGTAATGCCTATTTTTCTTTAGTACATCTCCAAATTACCCTTAACCCAAAGATATGATTTTTGATGATTTCAAAAGTTGAGGGTGGAACCATGGTATTTTCTTCTCCTCCATTCTTATGGGGCTTTCATGGCAGCATAGTGCCCCCAATTGGTTGAGATCTCCCTACCTTTTGGTTTGAGATCTCCCTTTGTATGATTTTATAGTACTCAATAGAAGTCTCTTTTCTGAAAAAAGAAAAAAGAAAAAAACAATAGGTGGGACCCTGCTTTGAGTACCTGCGCTTCGCACCTCACTTCTTGTCATAAGAGCTCCATTTTCATCTCCACAGAATTTAAACCATCTGGGTTATAATTGTGCCATTCATCAAGAATTCCTGGAAGAGCATCCTGTTGTTGGATCACCAACACCCATTGTGCTCTATAGTGTGAGCTTTGCAATTGTGGCATGACATAGCACTCTAAAGAAGTATAAATGTGCCGTTTGCGTTCCACCAAAGTATTGTCTACTGAAGAAGCTTTTGTGAAACTCGCATCTGCTTAGTCTCTCAGTAGTCCGTTAGTGTACTTCTCATGTGTTTGTATGCACGTTGGACTTCACTGTCTGACTAGCGATTCTGCATATTGGGCCAGATCCATCCTAATCAGCAAACATCCATCTTGCTGTGCCGGTTGACCCCCGACACATGATGCCCTTCGGCAGCTGCAATGCCCTGGCTTCCTTTCAGTGGACAGCCACCAATGATCTTTGAAGAGTACCTAAATGACTTCATACGTATTTTCTTGAAAAGCATAGCTACGATGTACTTGTCAAAGAGTGCCATGTGGACATGCTTCCTACTTGCAGCCACCACCTACACGAAGTACGCGGTAGAGTATGGCTTGATTTGGGCAGTATAAAGGCAGGTCAAGGGTCATTCTTGAGCATTCAGACGTAGAGGTTTCCAGGCCAAGACCAAGGGTAGCAGCAACCAAGGCATTTGGATCACCATAGAAGCTGTGAAACAACAAGACTGAGAGCAGACCTCATGTGCATTAGAGCATGCAGAAGTGGAGTACAGCCGGTAATCTTTTGTATGCATCAATAGATAGGTATGCATAAGCATGATCTTGGAACTAAGATCATCATTGTAAATATAGCATGTTTTGGAATCTATAATAAATCAGGTGTCTCTCTCCTCTATCGTATCTTGCTCAGTTTGGATTAATCTCTCACGTGCATAACGTTTACGTATTTTTAAGTCTTCTACTTAGCGTCACTCATGTAGCAGACCTCCTCAAGGGGTGGAGCTCTGCTTGCACTGAGGATGATCCCATGGACAACATCATCAAATGTGATTCCATGTGATTAAGATCCAAATACGGGATACTTTTAAAGTAAAATTGGATGTAAAAGGATCACTTTGCCTTCATTACAATAGTCCGATTCATCTGTAAGCTAGTTACTGCATGCATAGGGCCACTTTATCTTAGTCTAAATCACATATTTTGTATGCATAGGCTCACTATTCTGACCCTAAGCACATATTTGGTAATTCCTTTTAACATATTTCTCCCCTTTTTTCCCCAGAAAAAATTGCAAAAACAGTTACAATTCTGGAGGACCAAGAATTGGGCAGAAAAGCACAATGAGCACGGACAAATGATGCCAGCTCCTGCGTACAGCTCCACAAACCAGTTCACCAAAGTAGATGCTTCACCAGATATGGGGTTGGTATTCTATTACAATCCTCGAACAGGTCTTCACATGATGAGGAACGTGTCAGATTTAAATCCAAGCATGCAACAATCTATTTTGGATCTTGCCGCTGAGCCTGGCCATGGCAGTCAAACAGAAGATGGGGAGTCCATCGCACAGAAAGCACCTGCTGTAGTCATTTAGTTTGATGACAGAAAGCATCTGGCATAGTTTTGACAGCTGCACAACAATATTTTGCAGTTTAGGGTTCCCAGGGGAATTGTGATCAGGTGTTCAAATGATCAAAGGACTAATAAATCCCAACAGAACCCCCCCCACCGCCCCCCCTCGCCCCCCCCCCACACACTCCTCCCCAAAACCATGACAGAGCACATATTGTGATTCTCGACGACAGAGCAGCTCCTTGATGAAAGCAGCGGCCGACACTCCATGTCTCTGGGAAGAGCGGCAAACCTCATATGCCGTGGATACCAAATACTGTAGCTCTTGATCCCTTGCATTGGTGCCACCTCTCCCTCATCGTCACTGACGACATTCTGAAATGCAAGGTCAAGTGCCTGGAAAAAACTTCGTGTCAAGGTTTTAATAATTTGGTCATTTTAGTATTAAAACTTGTAAAATTTGTAAATTATAAAAAATTTGCCTTCAAGCTTTGTGAGATGGAGGTTTCCTATATACATATATAAAGGAGACTGCTTTGCTCCTTGCCACATGGCACAAAAAGTCCATATATTTAGTAGCAAAAAAATAAAAAAATTATATATATATATATATATATATATATATATATAAAGAGAGAGAGAGAGAGGTATTAACGTCGGTAGAATGCAACACGAGGGCATATACGACTAACGGTGGGACTTGAACTCGGGTGGATCATGGCCTTTATAAGGGCCTTCGCACTAGCCAATCTGCCCCATTTGTGGGTGGCAGAGAGAGAGAGAGAGAGAGAGAGAGAGAGAGAATTTATTGGAGGTGTATAACGTTTTGGCCCTTGCAGCCCATCAAAGATGGGTCAAGCTACTTGTTCACCTATAAAAGAAAAAGAGACCTTTCTTAACACGCATTTTTTTCCATACCGCAGTAGGACATCACAAACTCTAGATAGTTGGCTGAATCTAGGAGCCCATGGGACATCCACAAAATCCCCTACACCAAATATTTATGAAACCACATGTCCTACCTAGAGGAGACTATGGAGTTGAGAGTGTGTCCGTAGTTTTCTTGCAGAAGATTTATATGACTTTTCTTGCTCGAGACAACGAACACATGGGGATACTAAGGGAATACAGTAGGCAAGAGGAAAACCCCCACGTCTTTTTTGCATTGCCAAGATTCAGAGAGCCAAATAATGAGGAGATACACTTTTAATGCATATGACAAGGTGATATTGTGTCATACTCATGACTTGATTTTCAACATGCGGGATGTTTTTGGCAACTAGTTGGTATAAATATTATTGGTGAATGGTCTTATCAAGAGGAAGTTATGATAAGTAAAAGTTGATGTATGCTTAAAATTTGTCTCCATCAAAAGGATACTTTGTCACTTTGATAATTATCCTTTTTTTTGGGAGTGTATCCATTTATTGTATAAAGACCATTTATGTATCTTTTTTGTTTTTGGGTTTTCTATAAGTCCGATGACTCAAAACTAATACGAATCACACATCTTTCTTTAATAGGCTTCTTTCTTGAAAAGAAGTGAGACCTTAGTGTCTCAATGAAGTTGAATTTGCTTTGGAGGAACCATTGAAATGGGCTAGTGTTCTTTTCATATGTCTAGACTATCCGTTTGAGAAAGAAGGGATTCATGCTAGATGCTTATAAGCCCTTGTGCTTTCTGGTCTTACTTGGACCTAGTGTTCTCCTTGCTTTTCGAGGGTCGATGAAAGATATGACCTTGAAACCTTGGGTGTCCAAGGAAAATAGCACAACCTCCATGTGTGAGGAGTTTTAATTATGAACTTGACCTTGGGTGTCCAAGGAAAATAACATGATCTCTATGTAGGAAAAGCTTTAATTATGTAAGTGGTCATTAGTGAGTTGTGTATTGATGACTCATGTTTGTATGGTGCATTGTTTATTATGATGTCATGTCTCTTATAAAGATATATTTGTTACTATTGGATAATCACAAAACAAGATTTAATTATGAAGCGATATAATTCATTAGATTTCAAATAAGGTCACAACAAATAGTAGTGGTCTAAAAACACAAAATCATAATGAAACAATTTTGAAGTTTTAATATCCATAGTTGCTATGAGTAAAAATATAATGATATAATAGAGCAATATAGTCATTGGTAACTTGTTTGTGATGAGACGGAACAATCATATAAGCATCATCACAACAAGCTTAGATCATAAAGAGAAGCATCAACTAGAATGATTGTGTGTGTGTGTGATATATGCAAAAGCAATGACTCGGATGAGTTTGTCTTAGGTACAAAATAAGTGAATGTTATCGTTTAAATCTTTCTCTTAAAGATCAAATTATTTTTCTTTACATCGATCATATCTTTGAAATACTCTTAAGTTTTTCACGTAGCTTTGTGAGAAAATCTACAACTTGTTCTTCTACAGGACAATAGATAAGTTATCCTTCTTTCGTTTCAATAGAATTAAAAGAGAATCTACAACTTATTCTTCTATAGGACGATAAACAAGTTTTTCTTCTTTTGTTTCAATGGAAGTAAAAGACATAGTTGTGTTTTTTTTTCAAGATATAGGTGTAGAACTAAGAGAAACTATATACACAGACATTGATTTTTAATCGTTAATATTGCTTGTCCAATCTGTATCACAGTGTCTTAAAAGTATCAGATCTAACATAATATTTACTTAATACTCAAATCACAGTGTAGCAAACATGTGTGTGGTTATGGTTTATATACTTATGAAATATTTATTAATTAATTTATTATTGATTATTTTATAGGTGACGAGAATTCGTATATTATTATTTGTTGGTATACATTTTTATAAACAAGCTTTTGTAAATACATGCATTAGCTTGTGCACATTTTGGTTTATTTTTGAAAGTCTTGTTTTATTAAGCGTAGGCTTGAATATTTAATAAGCGTAGGCTTGAATATAAATATTTTTGTAAAGTGTGATGTTTTAACCTTAGCCTCAATTTATGAACATTTTATTTTGAGCATAAGAGAGTGTCGTGCTACAAATAAAAGCTCTTTTTTGTATTTTTGGAGATTATGGTCTATTTTAAAATGAGTGATACCATTATAAATATTAATTCGTTTGGTATACATTGACGTATGATTAGGACCTCTAATGTTTGTTACAGTTGGTTTGTATGAAATGGTGATTCTTTGGTTATCTACGTCTAGCGAATGCGTGTGGTTATGGTTTGTATACTTATGAAATATTTGTTTACTAATTTATTGTTGGTTATTCTATAGGTAAAGAGAATTCAGAAGATTGAAGAGAATTTTCATATTATTATTTGTTGGCATATATTTTTGTAAACAAGCTTTGTATATACATGTGCTAGCTTGTGCACATTTTGGTTTATTTTTGAAAGCCTTGTTTTATCAAGCTTAGACTTGAACTTAAATATTTTTGTAAAGCATGATATGCTTTAATCCCAACCTCAATTTATGGACACTTTATTTTGAGCATAAGAGTTGTGTAAGTAAAAGCTCCTTTTTGTATTTTTGGGAGTTATGTCTATTTTAAAATGAGAATTATATAAATACTCATGCATGGGAGAGAGACCATACATATGAGGGGAGATGATTACACTCAATGTTTAAGTTGTTATTTTGAGCTAAGTATTTTTATTTGTCTTTCACTCGAATCTTGAATATGTTGAATTTATGGTCTTTTAATGAGTTATTTGGTATGAATAATCTATTTTCTTGTAAGTTCTTATTTTCTCTATTTTTTTAGAATTGGATCCGTGTCATCTTTTCAATGATCCGATTGATGCTTGACTCGAGTCTTTAAACTTCAATTTTAAGATAATAGTAAAGTACACCCAAGTCTTTTATATTTATTAAACTCCTTTGAGCATTACTTTTTGTTAAATGAGAGTATTGTAGCTACTACTGATAAGAAGATCATCCACGTATACAAGAAGTAACACAATGTGATCATCTTTATACAAGATGTAAAGATTTGGATCACATTTACTTTTAATGAATTCATTTTTGAGAAGATATTCATCTATCCTTGAGTACAAGCTCTTGGAGCTTCCTTCAAGTCATGTAAATCTTTTGTCAATTTGCACACAAGATGTTATTATTTTACCACATAATCTAGTGGTTGCTTCTGTAAAATTCTTCTTGAAGAAAGACATTAAGAAATGCACACTTTATTCATTTGAACAACATTCCAAATATAATACGTACAAATGATAATAACTATTTGAAGAAGTTTCTTAGAATTAATGTCCTCTTTATTATTATTATTATTTTTTGCTCCTAACCTTGTCTTGTGTACTTGAGCTTGTGAACTTGTTTGGTTCAAATTTTCTTCTTTCTTTTTGGTAACGGGACAAGCTTCCATGTATCATTTTTAAGGTAGACTTGTATTTCTCATTCACTGTTTCTTTTTATTTTTTTACTTTAACATGCTTCTACATAAGATGTTGGTTTGCGATTTTGTAACACATTTGTCATTAATGTAAAATTTACATATCTCTTTGTCTTTCTTTCTCTGAAAAGATGCTTAGAAGCTTGTTCACTATATTTGGCTTGATCTTTAATATATTTGGCTTGATCTTTAATATTGCTACCTTTAATTGTCTTCAAGTGTCACTTTATAGGATTCGTCACCACCTTTAGAGGCGAATTCAATTTTAAATCTGACTTTGGATTGTTTTGGACTAAATTTTAAAGTGATCACACATCTCATTATATACTAAACCATTCACATTATCACCAAGCTAAAAATCTTCATAATTCACATCGTTATCCTTATTATCATCATTAAATAAAGAATTGTGTTATTTTTTATATGAAGATTCAATATTCTAGTGTTAATAAAAAATACCATCACGACTGATGATAATCTTCCTCTCATGAGGATCGAACATTCACATTATTATCAAGGTGAAAATATTCATAATTCACATCATTAAAGAAAGAGTTGTAATGTTTTTTACGTGAAGATTCAACATTGTTGTGTTAATAAAAACATCACAATTGATGATAACCTTCCTCTCATGAGGATCAAATTTTATGTATAGTTTTTAATTTAATGGATATATAACAAACAAATATGCACTCTTAGACTTTACATCAATCTTTCTTCTCCTTTTTATCTATGCATAGATACATTACATTCGAAGTCTCTCAAATGTGGAATGCTTGGTTTGATACCTTTTTTTTGGCAATGTATCCGTTTATTGTATTAAGATTGTTTATGTATCATTTTTTCTTTTAGGTTTTTCCATAAGTCCAAGGTTTCAAAGCTAACCATGCATCATGGTCTTTCGTTAATATTCTTCTTTGTTGAAAAGAAGTGAGACCTCAGTGTCTCAATGAAGTTGAATTTGCCTTTAGAAGAATTGTTGAGATGGGCTAGTATTTTTTTGTTGGAAGTATGTCTAGAACATCCATTTGAGAAAGAAGGAATTCATGCTAGATGCTTATAAGCCCTTGTGCTTTTTGGTCTTGCTAGAACCTAGTGTTCCCCTTGCGTTTTTGGGAGATATGAACTTGGAACCTTGGGTGCCCAAGGAAAATAACATGACCTCTACGTGCGAAAAGCTTTATTTATGTAGGTGGTCATTAGTGAGTTGTACATTGACGACTCATATTTATGCCTTGTTTATTATGATGCCATATGTCTCGTATAAAGATTTGTTTGTTACTATTGGATAATTACAAAGTAAGATTTACTTATGAAGCGATATAATTCATTAGATTTCAAATGAGGTAGTAGTGGTCCCAAAATACAATATCATAATGAAACATATTTGAAGTTTTAACATCCATAGTTGCTATGAGTAAAAATATAATGATATAAATTGTATCATCCGTAGTCAAAGCGTATCTTGATTAGTCGAGATGTTGTTTTTGTGGAAGATGCTGTGCAGCCTTTGTTATCATGTACCAAAGAGACAGGTGTGAGCTCACGGGATGTATTTGATACGTTGTTGCCTCTATTTACAGGTGGGAATTCAAATGTAAGTTCTAATGAGGCAAATATTCAGCCTATGCAGATTTCAAATGACATCATAGATCAGCCTATTTCTGATGCAAATTTACAGGATATAATTCATGAGGATAGGGCTGAAAATGAGCAGGCTAGAGGTATGCTTAAATGGCTGGTGCAAACCTTGCGTGATAGTAAAATTGATGCACCTATATCTAGTCGTACTCGTTCAGGTTCTCAGCATGCCTCTTGTGCATCAGATTGTTATGCTTTGGCTGTGTCTAGTATGTGTGAAGAGGAAGAACCTCTTTCATTTGATGAGGCACAAAAATCAGAAAATTGGTTGGCTGCAATGCAAAGTGAATATGATGCTATAATGAAGAATGGTACATGGTCTTTGTGTGATTTGCCTATTGGTAAAAAGGCCATTGGATGTAAGTGGATTTTTAAGTTGAAACGAAAGCCAGATGGCAGTGTTGATCGCTATAAGGCTAGGCTTGTTGCAAAGGGTTATGCTCAAGAAAAGGGCATTGATTTTGATGAGACCTTTGCTCCCACTTGTCGTATGACTATCATTCGTAGCATTTGTGCATTGGCAACTCATAATGGTTGGAATGTACATCAGTTGGATATAAAGACTGGGTTCTTGAATGGAGATTTGCATGAGGAGGTGTATGTATCACAGCCTCGTGGTTTTGTTCAAAGAGGGCAGGAAAACAAAGTGTCATTGTAGATATTGGCATGTAGCATAAGTACATTGGTTATATGAATATAGTGGCTGAAATCTATGCAAGCTCAAAATATTATTGCAAGTTTGCCAAAGTTTAAGGTTGATGGTATATGCACAAAGTATATGAAGCATGCCAATTGGAAAGCAAGCTAAAAATGCTTTCCTACATGAAAAGTATATCACTGTAAGGGCATTAGATGTTATACATTGGGATGCATGGGGAATGACCAATACTGTAACAATTACTACAGGCTGCAAGTATTATGTTACATTATGAAGGTGTAGATTTATTTCGTGATGAAGAAGAAAAGTGAGTGTTTACCCACTTTCAGAGATTTAAAGCCTTGGTCAAGAAGGAAAAAGGCATACAAATAAATTTCCTGAGATCAAATGGTAGAGGAGAGTATTTCTCCAATAAGTTCAGTGATTTCTTGAGAATGCAAGAATCAAGAGACAATTCACATGCAGGTACACTCCATAATATAGAAGTGGTATGTCCCTTGAAATTTGAAAGTACGAAATCAAGAGATAATTCACATGTAGAATGGTGTTGTAGAAAGGAAAAATAGGCACATTGCAGAAGTGGTACGTGCCTTGATGTCTGAAAAGAATATGCCAGATTATTTTTGGGAAGTAGCAGCTACTATTTACATTATGAATAGGACTCCCACCAATGTAGTATGATGTGCCTGAACAAAAGTTTACAAGCATGAAACCAGATGTGTCTCACTTAAAAGTGGTTAGGTGTATTATATATGTGTCTCACTCAAAAATGGTTAGGTGTATTATATATGTACATGTTCCCGATAAAGTAAGAAACAAGTTAGATCCAAAGACAAAGAAATCCATCTTCATTGGTGATGCTTTGGATCAAAAAGATTATAGATGTTATAACCCTATCACTCTAAGATGCAAGTAAGCAAAGATGTTATATTTGATTAGATGAGTAACTGGTATACACCAATGAAGGTAGTAGTAGAGGATGAAGATGTAAGTAGTAAAATGATGCTACCTCTTAGGTGGTTAGTGGACCTGGCGGCGGCAGAGTGGATCCAGTGTTAGTCCATGGTCAGGTAGATTGAGAGGATAGATGTAGGTACACATGTATCATGCAAAGGGAAGAAAAAGGTAGGTTGAGGATATATGTAAGTACACATGTTATCATGCAAAGGGAAGGAAAAGGTAGATCAACCTTTTGTGCCTGATCTATTATTTTAGTAGGTCACTCATATGTGGATGGTGACTCTAGTGGCGTGGAGCAAAGCCTTGTTGATAAGGAGCTTGGCATTCCTTCAATGTTACTCAGTGATCCAAGTGTACACAGGTCTACAAGGGTTTAGATATGATGGAATACAAGAGTTGGATTACATGTATTTTGAACTGGCACCACTTGGAAAAAAAATGGAAAGGTGCCATGAATGAGGAGATGGAAGCATTGGATACAAATGCAACATAGGAGTTAGTTCCTTTACCAAGAAAAAGAAGGCAATTGGAAGTTAGTGGGTATATAAAGTCAAGCATAATATAAATGGATCGGTGAGTAGGTATAAGGAAAGATTGGTTACCAAGGGTTATGCATAGACCTATGGCATTGACTGTGTTTGTGAGGAGACATTCAACCCCATTTATGAGTAGGTATAAGGAAAGATTGGTTACCAAGGGTTATGCACAGACCTACGGCATTGACTGTGAGGAGACATTCAACCCCATTTACGAGAATACAACCCTGAGAGCTGCCATTGCTATGGCTATTGTGAAGGGTTGGTCTTTACATCAGATGTATATAAAGAATTATTTCTTGCATGTTATTTACAAGAAGTGTACATGATGCACAACCATTAGGTTATGAGAGTGATGCACACTCAAATTTTGTGTGTAGGTGACACAAAGCCTTGTATGGCTTTAAGCAAGCAGAGTATGGTTAAACAAGATTGAGGAGTATCTTGTCACCATCAGATTTCAGATATCCAATGTAGATTTTTCACTTTATGTGAAAAAGACAGATAGAGGGATCATCTTATTAGTCACTTATGTGGATGACTTGATTATCATGGGGGTGATAGTGATACTGACATACATGATGTCAGGAGACTTTTGAAGTAGAAGTTTGAGATGAAGGATTTGGGTAAGCTGCGATATTTCGTAGGCATAGAGGTGGTGAGATCACCTCATGGCGTTTTGTTATTACAAAGGTATTATGGCTTGGACATGTTTTCCAAGTATGGTATGATAGGCTATGAGCCTATTTCAGTGCCATTACAGTAGAACACAAAGCTGTCTGTAGATACAGTTGAGCTTTTAGAGGATCCCACTATGTACAAGTGCATAGTGGGTAGCTTGATCTACATGACCATTTCTAGCTAGATTTGAGCTATGTTGTTGGACTTCTGAGTCAGTTTATATAGGCCCCTAGGAAGCCACACTTGGATGTGGCTAGGCGGATCCTTAGATATATAAATTCCACATTGTATTATGGACTTTTCTATGAGGCTGGCATAGAGATACACCTACGTGGGTACACAGATGCTGATTAAGCTGTTAGTGTTACAGATGAGAGGTCTATTATAGCGGCTTTATGTTTTATTTTGGGAGTGCTGCTGTGAGTTGGAGCAACAAGAAATAGCCGAAAGTTGTCTTATCAAGTATAGCGGCAGAGTACATGGGGTGCTACTATTATAGCTTGTGAGATAGATTGGCTTCAGAAGCTACTTCGTGATATGGGTGAGCCCTTAGATAGAGTCATTGTCATTTATTGTGACAACATGAGTAGTATACAACTGGCCAATAACCCAATATATCATGCTAGGATAGAGTACATTGAGGTGCATTATCACTTTGTGAGGGAGAAGGTTCTAGCAGGTGATGGAGATCTGGTATACGTCAGCACCACACAGAGAATCAAGTGGTTGACATCTTCTCACGAAGGAACTTGGCATAGAGAAGCTTTATAGGTTTAGGAGCTTACTTAGAGTGCAGTGTGTGGAGTTGAGATCGAGGGGAATTACTGAGATATCGAGCTCAATTAGTGCTGCAGACCCACGTGGGTGTAATAGCATCCACACTTATACCACTATCACGGTTAGTGATATTATGGTTAATATGTCGTCAATGGATGATAAGTTATGTGACAACCACTTTGGAGTATTAGAGTTATAGCATATTTATAGTGCCAACTCATATAGTTGAGGTCACATTATTATATTTTATATAATAGGAGAGTACTTTCCTTATAGTATGAACTCTTATCTCTTTATGTTAATGGTTGTAAAGAAGAGAAGAAGATATAAGAAAATTTAGCCATCCATCTCTCTCTTGTGTCTTGCTCTCTCTTGTGTGCATGTGTGTGTTTTCTTGTTTGCAAGGAACTCAAGCTTTCCCTCTTCCTCACATTCTCTTTATCTGGCATAACAAAGATGATGACCGTTCAATTGGAGATGTACCACAAGGAAATGGGATCACATGTAAGGAACTCAAGCTCTCCCTCTCCCTCTTCCTCGCATTCTCTTTATTTGGAATAACAAAGATGATGACTGTATAGTTGGAGAGGTACCACAAGGAGATGGGATTCACCCGTAAGATGGATAAATCTTTATGAAATAAAATCAATATTTTTTTTCTTGAATTCTTCAAAAATAAAAAAGTGGATTAATAGGTATAAAGAGGCACACGTGGAAAAGAAAAATGCTAGAAGAATTTTCAAGAGAAGACATAGATATCTTCCATACCCATCCAAGCTTACACTTCTCCCCATAGATATGTCACTTAGATGGCTAGAGAATGCTCTTATGCAAGCAAGGGATAACGATGAAAGGATCAATACGTGAGGGATGGAGTTTACAAGAGGATGCGACTAACACGTAAGTCAGTTGAAGCACATGCATAACCCTAATTTCTCATATTATTGATATGATTTACTTTAATGTCTATTATATTATCATAAATTTAGAGCATTAGATATTACATCCTCACATCCTTCTATGGATGGTCCCATGTTTGAAGATATAGGAGATAGGGAGTTTGCATTACAAATTGACTTATTTGGAGCTCTAGACCTCGTACAAGATGAACAATCATAAATTTTCATTTATATTCTCAAATCAATAGTATTTTACTAATATTTTGATAAAATGCATTAAGTAAACTTTTTTTTTCCTAATACCAACGCTCATTTCAATGCACATTTTGATGCATATACTGGCATTCATTTTAATGCTTATATCGATAAACTTTTCAATTAATATACCGAGATAAAAATTTCCAACGATATTAATGATGTGTATACTGAGGCCCATAAGATTACATGCCAAAAAGTATGTGCATAACATCCCCTATTTTGCCTAGATTGCCATTAAAGCACCTTATCAAAGTGCATAAGTGGGTAGATTCCATCAATGTGTAGCTTTGATTATAATAAATTTAACATTATTCTCCATATTTCTTACTTCATCTCTTTATCTTGTGATCAAGTAATTGCTTCTTACATGATGTCAGAGTTGGCATTTGACAAGCTTAGGCATTTGGGAGTAGTTGCCACCATAAGGGCTTGACCACATCACCATTAATTGGAAATGGAAAGTTGGATGAAACTAACTGTACCCTATTGCAAGGAGCATGGGATCAAGAGCCACTGCTCTAGAAACAAAATGCAAAAAGGAAAAACCACATGGTTATGGAGATGGCACCAAGGAGTATGCTAAAAGAAAAGGATTGCCAAATATAGCGATGCATATACTCAAGAGGAGTTACACCAAGGCCATGAAGGGGATGACTCCGGGCATAAGAAGCCTTTAGTATCATATTTAAGAAACCTTTGGGTGTGATTTGTTTTATATATGTTCCTAGGACTAATGCCAAAAGTGACTAGTGTATCTTTCTAAGGTACACTATGGAATGCTGGATATGATAATTCAACTATGAAGATTGATCAAAACATACTCAAGGTGGATCAAAGCTTGTACAAAACATCATGAATATGAGGGACCAAAACTGGTATATGCAAAAAATTACTTTGAGATTAACATAAGAAGACACTAATTATAATTAGGCATGAACCAAACTTACATAATCACTTGATCACGACTTGTACCTTATTCAGAGACTCCTCTACCATATTTTTAGTTGCATGAGTTGCATGAACCATATGAACCAACCATTTGTAGGCTTTACACCAACCACTGACCACTACACATTAAATTAGACTAAGGAGTTGGGATTACATTTGTCCAACAATCCCCCTTAAGACCAACTTCTTACAAGAACATGAACAAGTCTAACATACCTCCTTGACACAATGAGTAAGAGTCCCCCCTTAACAACAACATAGGGTGTACTCTCCTCTACAACTCGTCAAGTTGGAACAACATAAGTCTTGACTCAACCACATACATGACATAATTTAAAAAGCATAATCATCATCTACATCTTTTATACTAAGACTAGAACAAAGATTTGTTTCTTCCTCTTGGTTGACTTCTTCAACCACATGTGCCTTTGCTAGCTTTTGATCTTTTTGGTGGCACTTTGAGGATGGATGATTTGTCTTTCCACAATACTCACAAGGATGTTTGGAGAAGCAATCCTTAGTAAGATGATTTGTATGACCACAAATAGTACACTTCTTCTTTGTCAATGTCGAAGTAATAGCATATGCATAAGCATCTACCACATCCTTTGTAATCTTCTTGTCTTCTTCCTGCAAAGAATTTATGATACTTTCCAAGGAAGGGACTCGCTCCTTCTCTTTAAGTACCGTCACAATTTGCCTAAATCTTGAAGGTAAGCTTTTAAGCAGGATATCAATAGCATCCTCTTCAGGAATAGGAGACTTAACATAAACCAATTGTGTCATTAAGCTCTTCAACCTGTTAATCACAGCTGCTGTTAAATTTTCATTACTCTCCATGGTTAGATCAAAGAGTTGCATCTTTAAACTGATCTTGGAATGCTTTGCCTTTGCACCAAAAGTACGCTCTAATAATTCCCAAGCTTTCATAGCTGACTCAATATTATCAATATAATGAATAAAATCATCTTCTAAAGCAGTAATGATAATACCAAGTGCTTGCTCATCTTTTGCTTGAAGTGCAGCCGTTGTAGCTCTTGTAACTGCAGTAGAAATACCTACTTCATCTTCAGTAAGTGGCTTGACCGTACTCCACAGATTTTTCTTCATGAGGTAGCCCTTCACCTTGATTTGCCAGGTATGAAACCCAGTTCCGTTGAATTTGTCAACGAGGAATTTGGAGCTCATGATGATGCAATATGATGCTTGATGTTGATAACTTGCTCATATAGATGATTTAAGCCCAAATAATAATAATATCATCAATATAGATCAAAATAATAATCACCATGTTGTTGGAGCAAAAGAGGCAGAAAACAGGTGACTGGAAAAACGTGTCGTACAGCAGCTCCTGTGGACCAATTGCTTCAAGATTTGGTATGCTGAATCCTCACATGATAGACTTGAAGCACCTAAGAGAAATTAGACGAATTCGTAGAGACGGCACCGGATGAACTCGATTAGCAGAAAACGGCCTGTTTTGATGGCGATGAGAAATTCGTGAAGAAGCAATGAAATCCGCCTATGATCTTCATTTTAGGGCATGCGTGGGAGCAAGGCAAGAGACCTATATCAAAATTTTAAGGTATCATCTCCTCAGATGCAAGCATGAAAGCAATCTACAGCATGCTGTCCAAAACAGGCTATGGTGATTAAGAGAAAGATTAAGATTTTTGCTAATAAACTAAACCTAATTGGGTCATGCTCTGATACCAAATGTTGGATATGATAATTCAACTATGAAGATTGATCAAAACATACTCAAGGTGGATCAAAGCTTGTACAAAACATCATGAATATGAGGGACAAAAACTGGTATATGCAGAAAATTGCTTTGAGATTAATACAACAAGACACTAATTATGAGTAGGCATGAACCAAACTTACATAATCACTTGATCACGACTTGTACCTTATTTAGAGACTCCTCTACCCTATTTTTAGTTGTATGAGTTGCATGAACCATATGCACCAACCATTTGTAGGCCTTACACCAACCATTGACCACTAGCCTAACCACCACACATTAAATTGGACTAAGGAGTTGGGATTACATTTATCCAACAAGGATTGGGAACGACATGAACCTACTTGTTGCATGAGATACAAAGGCTCATGAGCAACCTCATGAGAAGGGAACAAAGGTGCTAGGAAAATGGCCACACACAATGTTTTAAAGAGCATTGGGATTCTTGAGTTAAAGGGTCCGATTATAAGGAGGAATCATAGGGATCTCAACTAGAACTTGGCCTCTAGGAAGGAGTAGTCCTCATCATCACAACCTTAAGATAGATGCATATGTACTTGTATCAATGGGCCTATATCAAGACATCTCACATACACAACATCCAATGAACCCATGATCATGGAACCACATCCCCTATCCAAAGAAGAGCACAAAGGGGGATGTGTATAATTTTTGGTGATGGGAACATGGAGGGCTCATTGTTTCATCCCTCAAATTGGAATGCTCATTCACCTTTTTAATCTCATTGCCTTGATAGAGCATGAGCTTGTGACCCTATAGAGGGACAATGGACTTGTATTATCAAGACATCTCACAGACACGACATCAATGAACCCATGATTCATGGAACCACATCCCCTACCCACAGGAATACCCAAAGGAGAGCACAAAGTGCAAAGGGGGGGATATGTACATGTTTGGTGATGGACACATGGAGGGCTCAGTATTTCATCCCTCAAATTGAAGTTCTCATTCACCTTTTTAATCTCATTATCTTTTTAGAGCATGAGCTTGTGACCCTAACAGAGGGACACCCACAGCTAGAGTCCACTAGTGCTTATTTCATCCCTCACATTGAAGTTCTCATTCACCTTTTTAATCTCATTGTCTTGATAGAGCATGAGCTTGTGACCTAATAGAGGAACACCCCCACAACTAGATTCCACTAGTGCTTCTCCTAGCATTTATCAATCATATGCTTAATTAGAACATAGTATACCTCTTACATATGTGCTCTATGCATCTTCTATGACAAACTGTATGCCTCTCTTTTATTTTAATTGGTATATCTCTTACATGTGCTTTGGGCATCTTCTATGACAAACTATATACACTTTACACTTTGTACTGTCTTGATCTCATAAACCATTTTTTTCTCTCCCCAAATTAATAAGTCTCTCTCACACACACACACACACACACACACACACATTTTATTTGATTATGCTTATGAGCAAGTTACCTCCTTAAAAAGGTTTCTTTGATACCCTAAAGGGTTGATACCTGATTATTTAACCCAAAACTGGGTTATCCCGATTAAATATGTCTGCTGCTGCCGATTTCGCTGAACTGTAATCTCCCGGTGGCGACCGATCTTTGGAAGCCTACTACTTATGGAGAAATCCGCCAGTACGAGCACATGCTTGGACTCCTCCCATTGATTCTGCATTCATGACACCTTGGTGTATTCAAGCATGGGAGTGGGATACCCCTACTCTCGGGCTGTCTACTGCATGTTGTTTGATACCATCTGGTGCATGCAGATCTTCTACAGACATATGTCCCAGGTAGAGTGCACACTCTACTAGTACAATTTGCTTATTTTTGGTGTTAATGATTTTGCAGATAAGTTGGTATTTAAACACAGATGCTTACAATATAAACACTAGAGTTATCATGGGTGTTGTGCTTAAAGTAGGTATACTGTAATAGTCCCATCTCCTGATCTTAGAAGCATGCTATCTCTGTTTGAGACCTTGCTTCTACTGGTTCTTGACCTTTGGTTACTTAGGTGGTGTAAATCTCTGTGATTGTATGTACCAGTTGGAACTCTTGGCTATCAACATGGCTCAGGCAGAGTGACCTCTACTAGTACTTTTCTCCTGCTTGTTGGAAAGCATGTTGCCTGGATCTCTGTAACTTATTGATTAATGATAAATTTCTCAGTGCCATGAAATTTAGGCTCCTCTGTCTTCTAAGAATAGTGTTAGGGTTGGGGATGTAGATGCTGGCAACTTAGTATCGATATTAAGGGTTTCTCTGACTCTGACTCTGACTCTTGCATTGTACCTTTTCCACTACCACTGATGTTCTGACATTGAATACCATGTGGTAATGGAGTTGTGAGACTCACTATCAGACTATTTACCTTGTGTACAAATAGTGTTTTTTCTTTGACCTTAATGTGGGAAATGTGCTAACCAGTGTTATCTGACATGAATACTGTTAAACCCAGATTAAATATTTGATTTGGTAAAAGAAGACAGACATCCAATGTGGTTCCTGATGGGTTCTTGCCCTTCCTAACTAAGTACTGACTTTTTGTCATAGCTTGACATAGTAACACTATCTTATTGCTTTCTTCTGATCTTTGATGATCTACTTGGAATGCTGCTAACTGACTGGTAATTGTCAAGATAAAATCTTGCTCTAAATTTCTTTCTGAAATAGCAGATTACTCACTCAATCTGGCTTATTCAACTTATGTGTTGGTTTAGTTAGGGTGCTTGGCACACATATGTATCATACAAAGCTGATAGGGTCCACAGTCTGGTTGGTGACTGGTAAACCTTGCCAGCATAGTAACACTATCTAACTGCCTTCTTTTGATTTTTGAATTATATTAGGAAAGGGTCTGATGGGTTTTGCCTTTCTTAACTAACTATTGACCTTTTTTCATACCTTGAAGTTCATACTATATTAAAACATTCCTTCAACAATTGGAATGGGACCACTGGTTCCTGAATTAAGGAGCTAAGTTTTCTACTCCATTGGAGAGGGACATGACCACCAATTTTGGCATTAACAATTATAACCATATCCTAAAGAAAGGTGTGTGTTGGGTAAACTGATTCTACCATCAAACATTCCCTACATGGGTAAATTGACTGATTGAGTGAGTTTATCTGCACTCTATTGAGAGTTCCTTTATGATAAATTAGGAAGCCTAGTATGGTCTTTAAGTTAATAAACACTATGGATTGGGCTGCTAACAGTACAATATCATGCCTTCCCCAGTTGGGCAAATATAGCTAAAGCTGCAAAAAGGTTATGCTGTGACCTAATTTCTGTAAAGGCTGTTGTGTAGAAGGGTGAATATTACTAAATCATCAAATTTGAAAGGTCTTAATGTTAAGACCCAGTGTTCTGATGCCATTCCTGAAGTAAGGGAAGCCAAATCAGAATTGATTAATCCTATGAATTGTTTCTTCTTGACTTGTACATAATGATGTTTTCATACTGTATCATGACATTCCCACCTATTGTTTTATGGTTTTGTAACTTAGAATAGGACCAAATAGGTGGTGACCTCCTCGATAACAAGTGGGGGGTGTTCACGACACTTGTCTTCCAACAATAAGGTGAATTGTACTAACGATTGGCTTTTTGTTGATGGTGGTAGGTAACAGATTCCTCCTTTCTACTCTTGCTGGCTCCAGTTTCTGACTCTTCTTTCAAGATTTCTACTGTGGCCTAGTGATCTACTTGCTTACGTTGTAACCTTTGTTTGTTCATGATTCCAATTGTACCACTGGTCTTGCTTATCATTTTTATATAATCTTGCATTTAAATTTATGAGACCTTTTGATTCATTATGGACTTTGGTTAGGGTAGTGTTTTAGGGCTTTTTAAACTCCTAACACACACACACACACACACACACACACACACATGCATGCACACACACACATGTACGCATGTGCACACATGCACACATGCACAAAAAAATTCTTTTTATTACTTGTTTAAAATGTTTACTTGCACAAAAGATGAGAAAAAAAACCAAAGCATCGATAAAAGCATATTTATGCTTAAATAGAGAATATCACATTTTTTTTTGTCCAAGACAACAGTATATCTTGAAAAATAATTGAAGAATCTTCAAGGTAAGAAAACATGTTTACAAAGCATTTTTGAAAGATAGGTGAAGCTTTTGGTAGGTAAATTCCTTGTAAGATAGAGAAAAGAGGACAACCCTAAAAACTGAAGGATAATATTCACTTCTTATTTTTTGTACTTAGGATACAAACTCATTTGTTTAGATGTAATGACATTGAATGTTTGTGGATTAAGATTCATAGATGGTGGTTACACTAATGAATAGAGGATATGAAGAGTTGTGTAGATCTTTGACATTCCTCCTCACAACACGCAACACACTCAATCATTCTAGCAATTCATAACACACACACACACACTCAATCATTCTAGTTCATGCTAACTCATTGATTTTATACACAACACACACACTCAATCAATATACTTCATAATTTTCTTTCTAATTAAGTTGTTTTGATGATGTATATTTGATTCTAAGTCATTGATTTTATACACAACACACACACACACGTTCAATCATTCTACCTCATGCTTCTCTTTCTAATTAACTTGCTTTGATGATGCGTATTTGATTGTCTGGTTCAAATTGATATTAGAGAAAAATGGGACCTATATGGGGAAAGTTGATGAATTGAGGACTTGGATTCTTTTCTTTGATCATGGATGAAGCCTTCTCTTCCAAGTGAATTGTGTCTAGGGAAAGCTTAAAGCATTCAATACAAAGTCTTGCAAATTTTTCTAATATAGAAGCCCTGCTATGATCGTTGTTATAAACATAAGCCAATAAGCATTTGACTAGCAATTAAGGAGCTATGGTGTGCTTGTGGGATGTGAGCGGTTACTTGTGAAAGGTGTGAAAGGTAGCCAAACACTTTGATTTGCAGGCCAAATCCATCACTAAGAACAACTCCCTCAGCATAGTAGAGAAGCATCTTGTCTCAGAAGGTCATCTCAGCCCACCAACCTCCACTTAAACCTGAGAGGAAGGTAGAGTCACTTAATCACGTAATTACTTACACATTTGGTCAAAATTAGTGAAATTAGCTTTCACATAGCTAGAGCAACATGATACAAAGCCAATTAATGCATGGGCTCCAAATTTGAATGATATTTGAGAGATTTGGAAGCAGATTAGTGTCGATATATGACTCTTAACAGGTTTTGGTAAAAAATGTGAGTTGTTTTTGGCATGTATTTGGCACTTGGTGACCTTGAATGATGCTTATATGCAACATGGAGCATGTATGGATGTAAAGGCATATACTGTACACTTGATTGGATCATTTATTTGTTATTTGGTACATTAAAGAGCTTAGTATTATGTAGCATTGCAAGCTATATTGGATTGGTTGTTGCACCTGACATTGGATGTATGTGAACAAATGGATGTAAAGCATAAATATTGAGCTCATGTGAGTATATTGGACTGTTCTGGAAAGTGGAGGACTATTTTGGATGTGTTTCTTAGAATTTGTGAGAGTGGCGCTAGTGTACAAATGTGATTTGGAGTCTTGGATTCAATCGCCATAAAAATTGTGGAATGTGTGGATAGCATTGGTGGTGATATATGAGTGTTTGAGTTAATTGGTTGCTATACTCAATGAACATTATGCATACAAACATGAGTGATGGTCCAGAAAAGATTTTTGGAAAAATTATTGACAAAAACAACTTGTGGATTTGGAAGTATCGCATGATGAGCTTCTTGAAAGGGAAAGGACTTTGGAATTTGGTGACAGGTGAGGAGACAGAGTTAAGGGTTCCACCAGTTATTAATGCAACACCTGCCAAGCTTATAGAAGCAAATAGGAACTGGATAGAGAGGGCATTCAAAGTGCTTTAGTATTTCTCAATTTGTGTGATAGATTGAATGTTATGCCATATTTAAGATATAGATAATCCCAAGGATGCACGGGATACAATGGTGAAGTTGTATGATACAACTACTTAACTAAAGAAGATCTAGTTAAAGCAAAAATATACATTGGTGCCCCTATGGAAGATGATGATTTGGTTGCCATTACATTAAATGGTTTGGGAAAAGACTACAAGGCATTTGAAACCTCTATTAGGGTTAGATGTGGAGACTCCCCAGGAGTTGGTCTCTTTGCTTATTGCGGAGGAGATGAAACTTGGTTTAGGTACTTCATTTAGAACCAGTGGTGGTGGGCATGTAAGGGACCATGCATTCTACACTCATGGAGGTGCTAGAGTCAAGGGGATATCGAGTTTGAGAGGATATACAGGTGGATGTGGTTGGCATGATAGGTCACCATAATAATAATAGGATTCATAACCATCATTTGGTGCACATGGTGTAGAGATTTTTATCCTCATGCTAGAGGGAGATCTATATCTCATGGTGGTAGAGATCATTGGCAACCACAATAGCAAAATATGCATGGCAATGAGTGTCATTATTGTGGTAAACTTGGACATATGGCTAGAGATTGCTACAAAAAGCAAAATGATATTCGTGGTGGTAGAGTGCAACATGGTAATTATACATCATCTAGCAATGACGGACACAGAGATCATTTGTTTTCCATGAAGCACGTGATGGGTACTATGATGTCACGCACACAAAGAGAGTGATGAAACATGGTATATGGATTCAAGTGCATCAAATCACATGACATGTCATGGAGAGTGGTTTGATAACATGATGCCTACACAAACTCAGGGATATGTTGCCACATGTGATGATACTCAGCATCTTATTACACATGTTGGTAGTGTACCATTGAGGACGCATGATGGTAAAGTGAAAACTATGTCTGAGGTGTTGTATATGCTATCTATTACAAAGAGTTTAGCAAGATTACAGGTGAGATTTAATGAGCATGGATGTTTTGTTGAGGACTTTAAGCATGGCTACAAATTGATTTCCAAAGGTAAAAAAAGAAGGGAGATTGTTAAAGCTAGATGCAAGTATACATGTTTGTGATGCATGTTAATTTTGGAAAACAAGCATGATTGCCATTTCCCAGGGATAGTCACTTGAGGTTGTGCGCATATTGACATTTTGGGTCCCACTCAAACCCAAACAATAAATGGGAGCAGGTACTACATCACATTTATTGATGATTTTAGTTGGATGACATGGATTTATTTTTTGAAAGAGAAGAGTGAAGCATTGGGTACTTGGACTAAATGTTTGAGGACAAATGGTGGTAGGGTTCTTGAGAGAGCATGGTATTATATGGTAGCTTGTTGAGATTTGAGGTAACATGTGAGCTAGAGAGAAGAGTGGAGACTTTATCCCACATTGATGTACAAGCACAAGAGTATACCTCCTCATATAAAAGGAGGGCATTTCAAGAAATGAAATATGAAGCAAGCTCTCAAGCCTCTTTATGAGTACAAGTCTCAATCTTGTAGCCTGATTGTGCTTGAGTCTTAAGCTTAGTTAGCATAATCTTTTCATTCATCATTATGTTATTAATTAGGTTGTTGCACCCAGTATAAGATTAGTGTTCTTTAATCATGGTAATTAGGATAAGCACACCATAGCCATGCATGGTGAGGGTTCATATTTTTTGACATGGTATTAGAGCCATCCCTCTCCATTAGCTTAGCTTTAGCTCACATTAGTCTAATTACCTCACTAATTATCTAATTATCCATAAATCTCAATCTTTAATCACGGTAATTAGGATAAGCACACCATAGCCATGCATGGTGAGAGTTCATATTTTTTGACATGGTATTAGAGCCATCCCTCTCCATTAGCTTAGCTTTAGCTCACATTAGTCTAATTACCTCACTAATTATCTAATTATCCATTAATCTCAATCTTTCCACTTGTGGTCCAAATTTCAAATGCTTGCCATTTCTCATTCTCTCATCCATTAACCAAGATATTTTAGTAGGTTGTTGCTAAATCCTAGGTGAACTAATAGCTGAGAGGATTTGATCAATTTTGCCTTCTACTGCCCGAAATCGGCGCATTCACGACTACTGGTTTTTTTAACTTATTCTCCGTCTATACAACAAATTGGGAAAAGCCCCTTTAGCCAAGCCTTTTCTATGTCCCAAGATCTCTTCAATGTAAGTCTCAAGACTATTGGCGCTATACACAATAACTTCTACACCTGGGAAATGAAAACCATGTACACATTAATGAGAAAAGGGCTTTGAGATCTAATTGAGCCTAGTGAAGATAATGATAACATGTCAACACATTCAACAATCACAAAGCACTTAGCATAATAGCTCAAAGTTTGGGAGATGAAGTTATACATCGCGCATTGCAGGGATAAAAGATTACAAGAAGGCATGGGAGAAACTCAACAAAGTCTTTGGAAGCGAAACCAAGAGCTCCAAGATTAACCTTTTGATGTAGTTTTATAGATTGTACAAAGAAGAATCTGATACAGTGGTGGCTAACATCAACAAGTTCAAGGAAATCAAGAAATAACTAGTAGAAATCAAGAAGAAGATTAAAGAAGATGAAGCGGTTGCAGTTCTCCTCAACAATGATAACAAAACCCCCTATGATGTTCTTGTGTCCACACTCAAAAATGTCAACAAAACCCTAAATGAAGTGGAGTCTTCACTACTTAAGCATGATTCTAAACTTAAAAACACATCAACTATCACTCAATGAATCAATCAAAATGCTTTGTATATGCAGGAAAAGGAAAAGCTGTCAGATGTAATCATTGTGGCAAGCTTGGTACTACAGCTGCCATACATGAGAGTACTCCTGAGATGATGAGGGTGACAAGTGTTAGGCCAGATATTGGGCATCTTGTTGAAATATACAAGTGAATGGGTGTGTGTGTGGGAACAATAATGAGTAATTTGCTAGTTTTTGAGTATCCATGCCTACATTAAGCTATCAATTAATTGCTCACTAATCTCTTCTTAATCATCATCTAATCACTTACTAATGATGTTGATTCTTGCATTTGATCCACTATAGCTCATCACTTTGCTTGCATTTTAACTTAGTATCAGAGCCTAGCTTAGGATCCATCTAATTTATGAGCTTATTTATCTTGCTAATCACCCTATTAATTAGGATTAAGAGATAATCAATTTTAAAGCTCTTTTTAACTAAACCCTTGCACCCCCAGCTGATGGAGGGGCTTGATCTCCCTCTAGCCTCAACATTAGGCATAGAGGTCTTAGGCACACATAGCCAGCTCATCCACGCTCTAGACCATCGCGTCAAATCATCAAATCGTCGTTGGCTGTTCTTGATTTTCGGATTTGCAAGTGCCAGAGTTCTGAAGCAATTTGCAGATATTATCTCTTACAAGTGGAATTTGCCTAATTCCTCTTGGCCCTAGAGATTTTCAAGGGTGCTCTACATGTTGGTCATGTCAGATTTGTGAAATTCTTCAAGGAGAAGTGGCATCAAGCTCTGCATCAAATCTGCAAGTGACTTTGGTAAAACATAGATTAAGCATTCAATGTTTGGTCAAATATTTTTCTTCTTGGCTTGATCCTTTACTAGACTACCTGCTATTGATGCCTTTGAAAGGATTTGAGCTCATTTGAACTCTAAGGCACCAGATCTGGCCTCCCCACACACTCTGTTTTTTGCACATAAAATAAGGGATTATTTCACTAATCAATGATTAATTAGCATTAATCACTATATTTTGGTACAGTTGAGGGTTCAAATTTACCATTGGGTATCTGATAAAGATCCCTATCCCTTCATATTCGGAGATGGTTTGATACTCCACCCATTTAGTACAAGATCAGCTTTTAAATATTTGGTAAATTTATATTGCTGATAAATCTGTTGTAATCATCATTTAACACCAAATTTGAGTTGTAAAAGGGTAGACACTGCCCTTGAATCTTGAATTGGATCAAGAGGTAAGACCCGCTTCACATCATCATCATGAGCACGACACAAGAAATAGCTAAATTTAATGGGGAGCAATTTCATACATGGCAAACAAAGACCATGTATTTGCTCATGAGGAAAAATCTGTGGGGACTAGTTGAGGTAAGAGGTGAATGCCCAGAGGTGATTGGGGAGAATAAGTGGAAGAGTAGGAATGAGAAATCATTAGGACTCATTGCACTCAGTTTAAATAATGAAATCATTCACCACATCACAGGGATACAACGGGCTAAAGATGCATGGGACAAACTCAATAAATTATTTGGCACTCAAGCAAAAAATTCAAAAATAAATCTGCTAATGTAATTCTACAAACTTGACATGAAGGAAAGTGAACCTCTAACCACACACTTGAATAAATATAAAAGCATTAAGCAACAACTGACAGCCATTAGTAAGAAGGTAGAGGATGATGAGGCACTAGCAGTGCTTCTGAAGAGTGTGGAAAAAGGAGAATATGAAAACATTGTGGTGGCAACCTTAAAGAATGTACCATAATTGAAGCTACATGAGATAGAAGGAGCTCTACTAGAGCAAGAGACCAAGGTCAAAGAGAAGAAAGGGGTGGACCCAAACACTGGGAGAGGAAAAAGCATTCTACACCGAAGGAGGATTCTCACGAACGAGGACGAGGATGAGGAAGATGCAGGGGAGGAGGAAGGACCTTCACTTGCCAACTGTGGGAAGCGAGGACACATGGCAAGAAACTGCTACAGCAGCAAACCGAGTGAAGAAGGATTGACATCGACAAACTTCATGGAGACTCCTAAAGGAAGTGGAGTCAGATCATCTTTTTTGAGAGAGAAAGAGAGAGAAACCCCACAACCCAATGTAACCTACCCCAACAGAGTAAAACCACCTCTGAGCCACCGCCGATGATGTAGGCCATGTGGTAGATGTATGTGTGAGCACTTTAGTCAAGGTCCCATGCACTTATAGTAAGCCTTGGACACATAGAGAGAGAGTGTCAAGGACAATGAGTTAGGGACTTGAGGCACTGGTCGCGGGCTACCACAACAAGTAAGAGGGAAACTTGGTACAGGGCCTAGGTGTGCTAGAGTTATTCACTTGAGGCGAGGTGTTGAAATATATAAGTGAATGGGTGTGCGTGTGGGAACAAGCCCTTAGCAAGAGGCTGTAAAAGAGCGTCTATAAATGAGTGAGTAGCAGTGGAAAAGGTGAGAGGTATCTACTGGGAGGAGAGAATAAAGGGTAGCATGAGAAGATCTAGGATGTGTGAATAAAGGGTAGCATGAGAAGATCTAGGATGTGTGGAGATATTCTCGGAAAAGTGAAGAGGTGGAGAGAATCGAGCAAAAGAGGTCGAGTGAATCAAGGATGAGGTGTCCCCCTAGATGTAGGGGAGGTGGAACAAATCAAGGAACAAATCAGTGGAGCAGATCATGGACAAACTTATATAAATTGAGGCATTGGTCTAATGAGTAATTTACTGGTTTTTGAGTATCCATGCCTACATTAAGCTATTAGTTAATTGCTCACTAATATCTTCTTAATCATCATCTAATCACTTGATAATGATGTTGATTCTTGCATTTGATCCACCATAGCTCATCACTTTGCTTGCATTTGATCCACCATAGCTCATCACTTTGCTTGCATTTTAACTCATCTCAAGGTTTTTGGATGTATTTCTTATGTACATATATTGAATGAGAAGAGAAGGAAGTTGGACCCAAATCCTAAGAAGTGCATATTCATTGGTTATGCACAAGACAGAAAGGCTTACAAATGTTATAATATGGAAACTAGGTAGGTGCTCATTTCTAGAGATGTGGTGTTAGGCAAGTTGGTACAAAAATAAAGAGAATGTTATGGATGACATAGATGTAGATGTGCATGTGAACTTGCCACCAAAAGAGTGTTCTACTTCATTGTCTGGGCCAGGTGAAACATCTAGTGAAGTGATACATGGGATTTGGTAGTATTACCAAGTGGAAAGAATGTCATTTGTTTGCAAATAGGTGTATAAAGTGAAATGTAAGTCGGATGGATCAATATAAAGGCGTAAAGCAAGGCTAGTTGCAAAGGGACATGCATAGACACACGGTTTAGATTATGATGAAACATTCAGCCCTGTACCTCGCACACTCGAGCTAGCTTGGTTGCTACTACCACTTTGCTAAGACCCATGGTGCAAACTACTATGTCATCTTGGCTATCTACACTTGGCTATCTACACTGTGGGGGGATGATGGGTTGGGTGTGCCAAGCTCTACCTCTTATTGCTCAGCGGAGAGAATCAGGAAGAAGTTGTGGATCTCATCCTGCATGTAATCTCGTGGGTTGGATTACTTGACTATACGGTCTAGGAGGTGAGTCCATAGGTCTTTAAAAAAATTTGAAACAAGTTTTCCTAAGTAGCCTAGGGTAAAGAGAATGCATAGGAGGGAGAGAGAGCTTGATTTCCTTGTTGCAAGAAAACATGCACGCAAGAGAGAGCAAGACACAAGAGAGAGAGAGAGAGAGAGAGAGAGAGAGAGAGAGAGAGAGAGAGATGGTTGAATTATCTTGTCTTCTTCTCCTGTATACCTCTACCTATGTCTAAGTAGAAGGCTTGCTCATTTGCATTTCTAGAACCTCCCCGAGCATTCATCTCTTCACAGATAAGGAGAGCAAATAGGTCCTGAAAAATCAAGAAAGTTCTCTCACAAACTCTAATGGAGGTTTAAAACTAGCTATATTTCTTCCCAAGACCATTCAAGGTTACAGACATCATATCATCATTATCTACTAGTGATCCAATAAAAGCAAGGGCATCTACAAGCCCTTTAACCTTCATCAAGTTATTATTTATACTTAGGTTCCCTCTAGTCACATTATGCAACTCCTCCTTTAGCTACATTTTTCGAACTTGAGTGTTTGTGATGTACATCTTCATTGAGATATCTGAAGCCTCCTTAGGCATTTGTGCATAGTGTATATGCACAATCATAGAATCTATCACACTAAAAGACAACCAAAATACCACCTTATGGCTCTTTCATGCCATGCCTTATATGCATGCACCTATTGTGGAGTCAAAATTTCTTCAGTAATCTGGCTCCTTTCACCTGTGAGGTAAACTCCCAATATCCTTTTCCCATGAGGAAATTGGGCATCTTGAACTTCCATACTTGGAAGTTATTTTTGTCTAGATTCTTACTCACAATCTGGGATAGATTGTCAAACACCTTTACTATAGTAACTTACCAAATAGTGCTTGTAAATGCTTCTTCACTTATAGCAAACTTGCAATCTTCACAACACAGCAGTACCGTACACCTCTTATACTATAACTATATATAGAATAGTGGTACACAAACATACATCCAACAACAACTTGCAAATCACAGATTCTTTGCACACAGACTATTTTGCAAACCAAATTTCTATTGCAACTTTGCACCAAACCAAAAATTGGCGTACACAGTCAAAATTGGCACTTTCACACAGAGTGAATGTGGAAAACTCATAGAGAGTTAAAAACAAGCCTAAAACATTCCTAAATTACATGAAAACGTATAAAATTTCAATGAACAAAGTTATCTATATCGAAGGATGCCTCAATCTAAGACAGGGACTTCCCTATTTGCATATAGGTCCCACAGCTACCAAAGGTATTGCTCCAAAATCAAAGAGGGAAAGAGATGGAAATACCCTTACCCATGTACCACTTCCTTGCCTATTTGCATAAAGCTCTCAAAGCTACCAAAGGTGTTACTCTATAAAATCAAAGAGGGAAATACCCTTACCCATGTAATGCTTCCTTACTTGCCTTGTTCTTGCCTCTTACCTCCCTCCTTAGTTCTCACACAAATTGGAGCTTTGATACCATAAAGAGAATGTAGGGGAGAGAGAGAGAGAGCTTGAGTTCCTTGCAAGCAAATGGGGCACCTTCCTAGATTTCTTCTTTGTCGACATGGCTGCTAGGCATATCCGCATGGGTAGCTTGGCTTGTAGAGATGCCATGGCTGGTTGAAAGAAGGCACATAATAGTAGGTAGACTCCATGATGGAAAGGCCTCTCATGAAGGGAGGCAACATTGACGCAGCCTCTTTCAGGGAGAAAATTGTGTGATCTTTAATAAAATTTTAATTTTAAAAAATTTGGTTCGATACCCCTTTGTATGTTTGAAACCCTCTCTTTTGGTTTTCATTTTTGCTTTGTAAAACCTCATTTGACACTAACTCATGTTTCCCTTTGTGTGTCGGTTTTAATATTCCACATGCAAGGAAGAAAAGGCTCCTTTCTTTGTTGGAATTAGATTGCTCTCTATGTGTCTCTAAGAGGACCTATAGGCAAAATGTTGGGAGGGGGAAAGAGAGGAGGAGGAGAAGGATGGAGTAAAGGTGAGAAAGGGAGAAGGTCCAAGGAAGGAATAGGATGAGGACGAGGACTCACGTAAGGATTAGGCATGGGGTAATGATATATACACTACTTTTTATGGTCCTTAAAAAATACTTCATTCTCGTACATACTATAAGGGAAAGTACTCTCTTACTAAAACATACAACATTGGTCCATAGTGTGAACCCGACTATATGAGCTGGCCTTATAACTATGCCATACTCTAGTAATCCAAATGTGGCTATCACACAGCTTGGTGGCATAAGTGCAAAATCTATCACCCAGACATGTCTCATCAATATCCACAGCATTAGTTAAGCTCGATATCTTAACATAGGGTGCAATAGCAAAGAGAATGGTGGTGGAAATAAAGAGAGCTAGAGGAAAATCATAATAACCTAGAAAAATATTATACATAAGAGGATACATAACTAATACATACATACATGGCTACGTTTTAGAAATCATTGATATCAAAACGGTTTGTGATCATTGTGTCGGAGCATAAGACTATGTAAAAAAGTTATGCATAGAGCCTTCCACATAAGACCATGTATAGACTCTTATACTCCATGCATAAGACTGCATAGAGAGTGCATAGAGTCTTATACTCTTATGCATAAGACTATGTATAGATTCTTTTATATAATATTCTTATGCATAAGACTGTGCGATAGTATTATGCATAGACTCTTATACATAAGACTGTGCATAGACTTAAGATTATGCATAGACTCTTATTCTCTTATGCATAAGAAGATGCATAGACTCTTATAATCTTATGCATCAGAATATGCATAGACTCTTATGCGTAAGACTATTCATAGACTCATACATAGACTCTTATGCATAAGACTATGCGCTAGTATTATGCATAAGACTATACGATAATATTGTGCATAGAGTTTGATGCATAAGACTATGCATAGACTTATATACTCTATGCATAAGACTAAGCATAGACTCTTATACATAAGACTATACGATAGTATTATGTATAGAATCTTATGCTATATGATAGTATTATTATGCATAACTCTATACATAGAGCCTTATATATAGAGTCTTATGCATAGACTACATAATAGAGTCCATGCATTAGACTATGCATAGAGTCTATACATAGTGTCTAAAACAAATAGTGCATAAAACAAATAAAGAAAATGCTCCTGTAGCACTCGAGGGTGCATCATATGTTTCATTTACATAAAACAAATAAAGTAAATGATCACATAGCATCATATGAAAATACGGTGTGTTTAAGGCTTACTTCTTGTGCAAAGCTTACTTATTTGTATAGAGAGCTTGCTTACTTTTAAGCTTCAACAAAGACCACCTAGAAACAAAGAACCAAAATAAATAAGAAAATATCAGCTTATGCATGGTGGAAGCAAAAGATCCTAGCTATGAACCTAGCTATGAGAGTATGCATGCTCCCAAGCCTAAAATAACAAACTCCCAAAAGCATGATAAGAAAAGATGATGCAAAAGACGATCTCTTACCCATGGATAACTTGGCTACATAAAAGTTTGCAATGCAATGCCAAACCTAAGAGGAAAAACTTTCTATGCAGTGCCAAACCTAAGAGGGAAAACTTGAAAAACTTAAAAAAATACAAAACTCAAAAACTTTTTTTAAAAAATTACAAAATTAAAAAACCCTAACCCTAACACATAGGATACTCTTACGTGCTTGTTTGTAAGGGAGAGGATGAGGAGGCCGGCATGAGAGAAAAGGGAGAAGAGGAGCCTGCAAAAATAAAATAAAAGAACCAAAACTCAAAATAAAAATAAAAATCTTGCAAAACTAAAAGAAACCCTAACCCTAACACATAGGACTGCTTGAAAGGGTGAGGATAAGGGAGAATAATGAGAGTGCCTGCACAGAAGAAGAAAGAATATGTGCTTTTCAAAAATTGAATATTGAAAAGGGAAAAAAAGGGAACTATTCTTGGGTTTACCTTTCTCCTTGTCGGTATTAGCATTGATGTAAATTTTATTTGAAGTCAATAAGATCACACGCACGTCAGTATACTCTGACTTATATATCAACGCTTGTACTGATGCTATAACTTCTCTAAAAGTTTATTATTAATAATGACCAAATAATTAAATGTAGCTATATAAATATATCATGCATCCTATTTTTCCAAAGACCTATCTTATTCCTCTCTCTCTCTCTCTCTCTCTCTCTCTCTCTCTCTCTCTCTCTCTCTCTTATTTTTCAATAGAACATGTCAACAATTCTTATTGTAAATATTGAACAACTAATAAAATGTAGCTATATATATATATATATATCATGCATCCTATTTTTCCAAAGATGATGATATTCCATGGATACTTGTAATCGTATTTTGTCTCATAATCCCATCAAGCCTTTTATAAGACGTAAATATAACTTTCTTTATTTCTACTCTCTCTCTCTCTCTCTCTCTCTCTCTCTCTCTCTCATATTTTCCAACGGAACATGTAGATAATTATTCATCTTCAAAGGCTAAGTGGTTAACATAGAGAGTACAATATGTCCTTGTACACATTGCAAGTACTCAATTAGAAGGGTATATCAATCACCATCCAATATGTTAAATGATACAAAGAGTTTGACATATCCTTGAGTACAATGTTCTTTTACTTAAATATAAGGGTATATCAATCGCCATCCAATATGTTAAATGATACAAAGAGTTTGACATATCCATTTTGAAACACATAAAAACTATGATTTGGTAAGTGAATGGCTCTCTCTCTCTCTCTCTCTCTCTCACACACACACACACACACACACACACACACACACACACGCACACACACACACACACACACACACACACACACACACACACACACACACACTCACACACACACACACACACACACACACTCTCTCTCTCTCTCTCTCATTATGCCAGATCATGGAGTCGATAGACCAGCACCGATTTGGGCAGTTCTTGATAGAGATACAGCAACACAGAGAGACATGACTACAGACACAGATGATACAGGGAGGTAGGCAGCAGTCCCATATTATATATTTCTTTCAGAGAGCTACACCACCACCACAACAGGGGGTCATACTTCAACGTGTAGAGGATCTCAAAGCTCGATGGAGACAGAGAGCACCATGCTACCAGACCCCCAGACTTCATCAGAGAGATCACTTAGATCTAGTCTCGCCACCAGCTTTATGTCCAGAAGAGGCTCACACATTTTCGATCACATCTAGGGAGGATCCTATAGGAGGTCTTTGCCCCTCCCCCACTGATGTACACCATCCTACATCTAGGGAGGATCCTATAGGAGGTCTTTGCCCCTCCCCCACTGATGTACACCATCCTACATCCCCAGTATGGATGGAGCTAGCTAGATTTGCATAGCATGATTGTATACTCGATACATATACAGTACTGCACATTGAGCCCCTAGTGATAGAGCTCCATCCATCCCTTGTCAGTTTTGATGGTCCACTCTCCCATCGATCCTTAGCTTTTCAGTTTTTAGCTTTTTAGCTTTGTACCTTGTACCTTTTTCTATTATATAGATACCCAAAGGACATTGACAGTTGTATATTGTTTTGTCTCATAGGCCGACTTCGCCCTCTAATAGATGTTAATAAAGCTCTCTCTCTCTCTCTCTCTCTCTCTCTCTCTCTCTCTCACACACACACACACACACACACACACAATCTCTCTCACACCCATAATCTCTTTCTCTCACATAAACAATCTCTCTCTCTCTCAATCTTGCTCACTTTCTCAATCAATGTGTCTACTTAGGGTGTGGATAGTATATATTACATATGCGAGTACAACCCGATCCCGTCAATCTAACAATATAATGAAGGCATTGAAGGCAAGGCACAATGACATGCATAGTTTAATCAATACCCATACAAGAACCAAGAGACTTCAAGACATACATACACATATGGGGAGGACATCAAGGAGACATGGCCTGAATTGAAGGAAAAGCCTTGATACATACATCTTAGCCTAGCAATGGTGGATGGTGTGTTAATCTATTAGGTTTGCATTCCATATCATGGAGTACAGGGCCAGTGGTATTAGTAAATTATAATATCCTACTATGGTTATAAAGAAGGGGCATCTGTTGCTTGGTCTTCTAGTACCTAAAAAGTACAAAGTGAAAAACATGGATGTGTATTTATTACCATTGATAGAGGAGCTTCAAATGTTATAGGTAGGCATTCCTATACACGATATGTCTAGGTAGGTTACCCGATATAAAGGGAATATTGATGTGGACCATGCACGACTTTCTAGGCTGTGGTGAGAGTGCTCATGTAAACTTTACCAGACAAAGATATATATATATATATATATGTATGTATGTATGCATGTATGTATGTATATACAAATCTTGAAAAGGTGATGCCTTATTTACTTATTATATTAACTACATTGGGCATGTAATGTTTTGAAATCAAGCCTTACTATACAAGTGGGTATCATGCATGTTCTATTTCTAGACCTCTCTTAGATGTGCATTATTCTCAAGTTCTAAAGAAGATGATATATCAAGGCCACATGAGATACCTTCCAAATGATTATCCACAAACGAGAAGGAAGTCTTGGCCATCAACCACACCTCTAAGAATGAAGGCTAGTGTCTATTTGGAATCAAGTTAACTTCTAGGATAAAGGGACTCGCTATCTTTGATCAACTCCCTTATTGGAGAAATTTGCTAATTAATCATCTCTTAGATCCTATGCACATATATATTCAAAAATGTGGGAAGCCCTCTTTGGGATCACTTGGAGAAATTTGCTAATTAATCATCTCTTAGATCCTATGCACATATATATTCAAAAATGTGGGAAGCCCTCTTTGGGATCACTTGGAGAAATTTGCTAATTAATCATCTCTTAGATCCTATGCACATATATATTCAAAAATGTGGGAAGCCCTCTTTGGGATCACTTGATTGGTGGGAGCAAGACAGTAAGGGTACACAAGAAGATTTGAAAGAAGTTGAGAAGATGAAAGGTCTATGGCCACAATCTATGGATGGCAAAGTAATTCTACCACATGCACATTGGATTTTATCCAAAAGGGAGGAGACAGGAGTAACGGAGGTGATTGCATCCTTTCACACATCAAGTCATGCGCATTGCCTCAAGGAAACCGTCACAAAAAATAATAAGTTGAGTGGCTTGAAATCTCATGATTGGCACAAGTTCTTATATGTATATAGATTTTTATTATCAAGATCCTTAATCAACACTGGTGAAAGTGTCTTAACTCGCTTATATATGTTTGTGGAAGGTGTTTCTTTGAATTTTTTTGTGCTTCCTATTACAATTAAAGACTATGTAGCTGAAGCCATTACGGTTTCCATTTATAAGATCAGTGGATTAGTAAGATAAAATTATTCAAAGAAGATCAAATTATAATCTATTGAGCAAGTAAAAATCAACTTGAATGTGCTTAATTTAGAAAATTTTCCAACATCTATTCTCCCTATCCAAATACACTTATTGGTACACATAGTAGATGAGGTTATAATACAAGTATTGTCCATAGTCCATGGACGTTCTTTTTAGGAAGATTTATGAATACCCTAAAGAGTTCTGCAACACAAAGGGCAAGTCCTAAAGTGAGCATGTCATAAGGTTGGCTAGTTTAAGACAACGGGCAAGGTCTGAAGGGATCATGGCATAAGATTGGCTAGTTTAAGAATCATTGGTATATATCTTAGAGTTTCTTAGTCAAATAGATCGGCACTATCCTTGACTTTACTTGTTGAGATATGGAGCTCAACTATGCTGTAAACATAGATGACCCACCTAGGTGATATAAATTATGGTTGATATGCTACCAGTGTGGATGACATGCTATGTGACAGCTACTTTGGAGTACTAGAGTTATGGCATAGTTATAGAGCCAACTCATATAGTCAGGTTCACAACACTATGGATTGACCATTATATGTTATAGTAGGAGAGTACTTTCCCTTATATTATGTACTCTTATCTCTTTATGTTAATGTTTGTAAGACAAAAAGATAAAAGAAAATTTAGCCATCCATCTCTCTCTTGTGTCTTGCTCTCTCTCCCCCACATTCTCTTTATGGTATCATAGCTCGGGTTTATGTGAGATCTAAGAAGGCAAGCAAGAGATAAGAACAAGGTAAACAGGGAAGTGATACACGGCTAAAGGTATTTCCATCTCTTTCCCTCTTTGATTTTGGAAAAACACCTTTAGTAGATGTGAGAGCTACAGGCAAATAGGGAAGTCATTGTCTTAGATTGAGGCATCCTCTTGGGTGAAGGAAGAAGACCACATTATGTGTAGTTAGTTAACTACATTTTTTGTGTTTCAACGTGATTCAGGTGTAGTTCAGCCCCCATTTTGGCCTTGTAAGTTTTTTTCATAGGCACTCTTTGAAGTGTCGATTTTGACCTTGTATGCCCAATTTCTAGTTTGATGCAAAGTTGCAGCAAAAACTCGGTTATTCATCAACAAGTAAATAAAGCAGCCAAAGATCATTGAAGAAAATTCTACCTCTCAACAAGTGAAGCATGGCAAAAAAGTAGCCAAAGATTGCTGAAGAAAATTCTACTCCAACAAGTGAAGCATGGCATAAAAAATCCAAAAAGGTGTTGTATTAGTTGTTTGCCAGTGTGACAGATTCTATAATTTGCATATATAGGATGCATAAATGCCTAAGGAGGCTTGCAAAACCTTGGTGAAGATGTACAACATAAACACCCAAGCTCGAAAAATGTAGCTAAAGCAAGAGCTACATAATGTGACCAGAAGAGAGCTAAGTATAAATGATTACTTAGTGAAGGGTAAAGGGATGCCCTTGCTTCTATTGAATCAACTGTAGATGATGATGGTATGGTTCCATGGCCTTGAATGGTCTTGGCAAAGAATACAGTCAGTTTCAAACCTCCATTAGAGTTCGAGAGAACTTTCCTAATTTTCAGGAATTGATTTCACTTCTCATCTGTGAGGAGACGAATATTGGGGGAGGTTCATCCTCTGGAAATGCAAATGATTAGGCTCAAATACAAGTAGAGGGAGAGGGAGATCATCATCTAGAGGCCAAGATGGAGGCCTTTTTGGAAACAAAAATCATGGGGGTAGCAACAACAATAGGATTCAAATGTATAAATAGGTGTGGAAGAGGCCACTCTAGAGGTAGGGGAAGCCATAGGGGCCAAGGTGGTTGGTAAAGAAATCAAAGTATAGAGTGTTATTAGTATGGAAAACCAAGGCACATGGCAAAGGAATGCCTATAAAAAGCAAAATGATATTAAAAGTGGAAAGTTACAACAAGGCAACTACTTGGCAAATGCAATTCATGTTTCAAATATTACAAAGAACCTGGTTTATATTGGAAAGATGGTTATGGTCTACAAGTGAGGTTTAATCCTTGAGGATGTTTTGTGGAAGACTTCAAAAATTAGCTAAGCAACCAACTTGTATTCATTGCTTCATAGATTATGGAGGGTATGCATCCATATTTTTCACCCACCTTTTGTGACTTTCTTCACTAGACTGAAGGTGCAAACAAAATGATCAATCTCTTGCAAACTTCGTGCCAATATGGGTGGAATATTACATAATGATGATTCACATGACACCGGTTTTGATGTGGGCTTTCTGTTAACAGGGTTCTCTTCTCTTCTCTATGGTTCCCATATCCGAGCTCTTGGATAATGCTCAACTTATGTGAGAAAGGGAGAACTTATGACCTTAGGCCATTAAGGGTGATTTTAATTAGCTAGCCCTATTAGTCCTCCCCTTAATCCAAATTGTTTTGAATTAATGCCCACCAAATGAGTACTTGTAGGCTTCAACCAAGAGTGTATGCATACACGGGATCAATTGCTAAGCTATTTATGCCTTGTATGGTTCCATTTGAGTTTTTTGTGAATTTCCAACTTTGCGTTGATTTCTAGGTTGCATGCAACTAAGCTTGTGCTTTGCTTGAGGTCTCAGGTGTGTGTTCTAGTGATTATACATCATCTAAGGTCTCTAATCATCACTTTGGTCAAGTACATCCACCTCAATTGCATCATTTTGTTGCTTCTTGCTTCAATGGCCAAATACATGCTCAAGAGAGCTCACACAAGCAAACCCTAGTGTTCATTTACATTTGAATACATCTCTTGCAACCTCTTCCACTTGCCAATATATCCCTAATGGCAACATCTTGTCTTCTTGCAAATACATGTGCACATATTGTATGAAGCTTCAATGGAAAGCTTCACAACAAAAGTTGATTTTCCTTTGTATGGGACACCCACCACTTGGCTTTAATCTCTCAAAAAATACCTGCAATCCGTAGTAGGGTGTCAAGTTACTCACTGGTTAGGCTGATCTGCTTCATTTGAGTGTCTTCCATAGCTTCTCTTTGCTCCATGGCTCCAATGGAAAGCTCAAAAAACCAAAATTTTCCCTCTTTCTTACTCACTTAAGAAACCCTAATGAGAGCTACCTAGGTAGCAGATACCATGAAAAGAGAGTAGAGGGAAACATAGGAGACACACATAAACCATACTTGCTCTCATTGCATCAACACACCAAGCAGAGAAGCTCCATAGCTTTCCTTCGTTACACTACACAAAACACAACACATTTTCTAATGATAAGTTCACACTGAAATAAACCTAATACTAATGTCCACACACTTGGCCAATTGGGCATGGCCACCATTATCATCCACACACACAGTAGTAGACTGGAGTCCACATGCTCCCGCTATCCACCAATTCTTGATGAGCTTGCATTCTCAACAAGCCTCGATCCATATTGGCTAAATTCTGAATAGCCCTTTGGAAATATTTAACAAGCCACCAAATATTGTGAGGGAGCTCAAAACTCTCTCCTCCACTCACTCATCAATCATCCGAGCTTCTTCCATGGGTTCCTCACTACTAGTTTCACTTGAATTCAGACCTCTGTAGATAAACATACTTTGGTGTATGCTAGCTAAAGAACCGGATCCAATATTTCTTTGGTAGGAGGATCCTTGGTAAGTAGATGCACTATCTTTTAAAGAAATTTCATCTCCCAAAATCTTTTTTGAACTCAAGTGCATATAAAGGTGTTTTAGCATGCCAGATTTTAATTTTTGGACTAAATTTCTTATTTATAAACCTCTGGTTATTACCCAAAGGCTAGGTTATTCACGACGCGAATAAGTTTGGTTACTTACATCAAATTTTTTTTACTTACGACATTCTTGACCGATAATGTTCCTCTTAGTTGGTTAGACTAAGCACCATTCACAATTGAGCTAACTCAATTGTTCCTCTTAGTTGGTTAGACTAACTCATAAGATAATCATGACATGAATATCTTAGCGATAGTCATGGGTAGATAGTTTACACCTATAAAAAACTTTGGTCTTTCCAAGATTTAAGTGCAAGTTCATTCCCGATAAATTCTAACAATCTATTTTATAACATGTAGTCACCTTAGAAATTCAAAGGATGAAATAATTTTCTCAAGAAACTCATGAACATGAATAACGCTGTTTTTTCATGCCAAAATTCTTTGATCTTTTGATATCAAAATCACTGTAATGACCTTAAGTGATCAGTTTAGATTATGTGAATACCTTAAAAACCTCAAATGATAAAATTATTTTGACGTGATTTTCTCAAGAAATTCATGCTAGGAATCACGCATGAAAAAGTTGAGATAGTCATAGCCATGAAAAGCTTAGTTTTTTCACTTCAATTATTTTTTAAGATAAGTGGGTAAGAATTTTTATTTTAGGCAATGCAATCCCATAAATCATGGTGTAATTTTAGATATTTCTTATTAGCATGAATTTCTCTAGTTTTTTATGGTCATTAAAAACTCCTAGGCAACTACTAATTGACTTTCATCTGATTTTTGAAGGTCCAAATCTTGTTTTTATCTACTCATAAATAAGGAGCAGTTTGAGTCTACTAACCATAACTAAGGTAATGAAATCTTCAACAAAGCTCAAATAAAAATATTTTTTATGTTTTTATAAATTTTGGGAAAAAAAAGCTAAAAACACAACATCAATTTTTCACGTGAAAAAGCTAATTATTATAAATAAAACAAAATTTGATTGAAAAATGCTTCCCTCAGAGCTTCCCAAGTACACACAAACCAATATTTCAACCAAAAACAATAATAAATCAAACATTTACCATACCTTTCTCCATTCTACTATCATACCTTTCTCCATTCTACAACAATCTTATCCGCCGCTCATAATGTCCTCCATTCTATAGCAATATTATCCCCACACCTACACATAAGCTTCCAAAGTACTCTCAACAAACCAATCTTTCAACCAAAATAATAATAAATTAAACATTTACCATACCTTTCTCCATTCTACAGTAACCTTATCCACTCATGTCTGCACACAAAATCTCAATAGAACTAAAAATAAAGATTTTTAAGCATGCAACGAAGGAGTTGAGCACTCTAAGAAGAAGGAAGAAGCAAGGCTAGCATAGGTGCCAAAAATGTTATGGCCCAATTCTACCCTTTCAAGAACTCTCTCATTCAAGATAATAGTGAAATAGATAATAGTGAAATAGATAATAACCGTCAATCATCGTTGCTCGTCGTATATTGTTTGCACTTCTGGCCGCTCTCTTTTGTATCTTAACATATGTTGAGAACCTATAAAACTGATCTTTGTGCACATTATATAATCTAAATGAAAAGGGTTCCCTATATAAACATGGTATATGTGTCACATATCGAAGTGCACAACTTGGATATAGACTCCACCTTAAGTTCGAGCCTCACCTTAAGTTCGAGCCTCCCCTAAATAGAACTTATGTGTTAACCATCATGGGATGCTTATCTTAATTCTGACCCAATATCTCTTCAACCTCTAGCTTCAAAATGTCCCTCTTGCTATATCAACAAGAGGTTTCTTGCACCTCCAAGGGCTAACCTCTCTCACTCTCTACACCAAGCATAGAGAGGCACGTGCAAGAAGCAACCAAGCATCTCCTCTTTCTTTCTCTCTCTCTCTCTCTCTCTCTCTCTCTCTCTCTCTCTCTCTCTCTCTCTCTCTCACACACACACACACACACACACACACACACACACACACACACACACACACACACACACACACACACACGCACGCACACAGACATAAGAGCAAGAGTAAGGAGAAGACAAGAGCTCACTTATTTAAGGAGGATTGTGTCATTGTATTATGAGAAATCAGCTTATATACATACTTGGGTGCCTAAAATTAAAACCTAACTAATAAGGTTGGTCCTTTACCAGCTTTTCTCATAATATTTACAACAGTTATAATGCATTTTCATGGTACTTGTTGTGCTACTTTTGTCTATAATAGAGGGTTCTTTTATCAAGCCCAAAATGGGGTTAACACCATTTGGAGATGACTCCTACTCCCTTAACCTTGAAATGCTCTGCATCATCCAAGGTTGCCTACTCTATGCCAAAGTTAAACGCCCTTGGTAACCTATTTAGGGTCACATGCCCATCGGCCAAATGCCATGCCATATTTTTTTAACCTAAAGTTTCCCCTTTCCTTAACAAGGTTGGCCTCATGGCCTTTTACAAACAATCCCCATACGGCCTAGATCTCCCTCTTACCCTCAAGTATGTTGAGTCCTACCATAATATAAAATGCCAAATGGGTCACTTTGTCAAATCTCACTCACAGAGGATCTCGTAGGCATAGCCCTACATCTCTTGATCCATGCACCCGAGTAGGCACACCTAATTGCCAACAATGGTCTCAATTCCACAATGGGACTGAATTTGATGATAGTCATTCTAGAATGGGTATTGGCCCATGTACTCACCTTCGTCACCCACCAAAAGGCCCAGGACCACTATAACAAGATGTCCCTCACTATTCTCATCACCAAATTGCTTTCTGGCCAATCAACAAATTGGGTCAAAGCCTTTATCATCGAGCTCTAAAGATCTTGCTAAAACTCAACTAGGCAAGGTACATTACGTTCGGATATGGTCACAAAGATCCATTGCTATACCATTGGACAAAAAGCTTCGTGCCTTGTGCCTCAATTAACCATTTCTATGGAAGTCATTTTTTATAATAAGCAGTATAAAATCATTCCCTTGCAATAGTTTACTTATGAGATCTGATCTTCCCTCTTTTTGTTGCTTGTATTAAATCTTTCTTGCTTATGGATGCATGCTAGATAGGTTTAATTGTAGTTTTTCTTCTTGCATTAACTGAGAATTAACTTCTTCTTCCCCTACATTGTGTGAGAGAGAATCACTGGGAAGATGAATATCTTGTTCCCTCCATCAAGGCATAGAGAACTCTCCCTTCACCCCATTGGGAACGGAGAATTCTAGTGTGATAATAGAGTAACGATGCCAAACGGAGGAGATAGTGCATCCACATAGGGAAGTTTCAATGTATGATTATAAGGCAAGACCTAATGACACATGCTTTAGAAAGACTAAGATAAGCTCTCAACTTGAATAAGCGACTAAAGCAATAGAGTAAGCAGATCACAAGAACCCTCTCCCAAAAATGGAGAATCCACAAGAACCTGCTTGTACCTTGAACAACAAGGATATGCAACAAGTCACCTCATCATATGTATAAACACTTGAAGAGCTAATACCAGCCAAAGCTTCTACATATACTATCACCATAATAGAGTCATCTGAATTCTTTAATGAGATGACTTAAACTCACTTTGGGAGTCACTGCCAAAGGAGGTCAAGGCTTAGACAAACATAAGAGTAAGATCTTCCTCTCTCAAAAAGGAGAGTAGACACACAAGAACCAGTTACTTGCACAGGGAGATAAAAATAATAAGAAGGAAGACACAAGAACTATCTATTAAAAAAGGTACAGTGCCATAAGAACCTCCCATAAAAGAAGCTAAATAATCCTCATCAAATGATCTACTAGCTCCTTAATCACCTCAATAGCCAATCATGTCCATTCTTCTTTATAATTGGCTAACTACTGTAGCTTTGTGAGAACATAATTACTCACCCATGGGCGGAAAAAATGCAAGATTGTATGCACCATAGCCTCATCGACTTACCATTTTTCTATCAATTTGGCTAACTATTGTAGTAATTGCTCTATGAGTAAATACAAGTACTCATCGAGAAAAAAGAAGGAGGATTGGCCACCAGTGTGAGGGAAAAAAGAATAGGAGAGAAGTTTTTCTTTAATCTTTAGGGTTACACACTTCTTTCACAATTGGGTTGTAAGATTCCTCCCCCAACCTCTCAGGATGTCCAGTATCTTCCCCTGTAGTCAAATCCCTCTTCAAAAATATAAAAGATCTTGTTTCTACCAGTTTTGGCCTAGAGAGAGAAAATATTCTAGAAAGAGAATAATCAGATTTTAAATATTTTTGGATAGAAAAATACCTCATCTTATTAAAATAAGTTCCCCTGAAACAGAAGTTCAAAAAGATTTTTAGAAGGTGCATTAGAAATTAAGTATAATCTGTTTAAGAGGCATTATCCTGGGAGTGAAGATTTTTTCGAAATTTTAAATTAAGGTTCCTATTGACCAATAAGATTCATCCAAATGTAGGGAGGAGATAAATGAAGAAATAAAAGAAAAATTTTCCAAAAATGAGTAAATACCCACATAAGATGAAGAGTTGACTAAGGACAAGGTTAATAGTTAAAAAAGGGAGATATTTAGAAGTAATGATGCATTTTTGACACCTTTGCATGGGGGAATTTCCCTCATGAAGGAGGTGCATATTTCACATGCTTGAATGAGTTTTAAACTCCCAAATAATGAGATATTTTTATCTCTCCTCTCTCCTGTTTCAACTAGATCCAAAAAAGAGCAAAATTGACCTAAAAATGGTCAAAAATTGACCAAACTGATCTGGAAAATTCTAGAATCAGTTTGCTTGGTTAGAGGCTCACTTTTTCCTATAAATAGAAGCCCTCCTCTTTGTTGAAACTTAATAGTGTTTTATGCACTATTACTCTGCTCCTCTCAAGCCAAGAACTGTGAATTTATTAATAATTCACTAGTTTTTGACATTTCCCTCTTCCAAAGATTGGTGGCCACTCTTGTTACAAACAAGAGTTGAACCCTCAAACCATCAAGCCAAAGGAAAGCTCCAAGAAATAATGTAAGTAGAGATTCTTGTATTTTTCTTTATTGATTTTATGTTTTTCTAATGTTTATGATTGTTTAAAGTGATAAATGGATGTTTTGCCTTGATCAAAAGGCTTTTTCCCTCTCTCTTCTTAGAATCAACCCTTCTCTATCCTAGTTAAGTGATAATTGTTGGAATTAAACTTTTTATAATGTTTTTTCTTTTATAAGTAAATTTTAATTAGTATAGATTACTTTAAATCAATTAAAATTAATTTTTAAGACAAAATCAAGTAGAAAAAATTAAAAAATGGTCAGCCATACAAAGGAGGTTATGGCAAAATTTTAGAAATAAGAATTATCTTTTATTATGCTAAAAGAGTAATTCCTATCAATTCTATACTCTAAAAGTGTCATTTTCATGCATAGAAGATGCATATTGATTATTATTATTTTTATGCATAAAGGAATAATTTTTTATAAAAGTGTTACTTTTATCATTATTGATTTTAATGCATAAAAGATTATTTTTATTATCAAAGTGTTACTTTGATCTTATTTGATTTTTATGCATAAGAGGGTGCATAAAAGAAATTTATTTTTATTATCAAAGTGTTACTTTTATCTTATTTGATTTTTATTCATAAGAGGGTGCATAAAAGAAATTTATTTTTATTATCAAAGTGTTACTTTTATCATAATTGGTTTTCATGCATAGAAGTATGCATAAAAGATTATTTTTTATTATTATAAAAGTGTTACTTTTATCATATTTGAATTTCATGCATAAAAATATGCATAAAAGATATTTTTTTATTATAAAAGTGTTACTTTTATCACAATTGAATTTCATGCATAGAAGTATGCATAAAAGATATTATTTTATTGTAAAAGTAATACTTTTATCATATTTGATTTTCATGCATAGAGGTATGCATAAAAGATTATTATTTTAATATAAAAGTGTTACTTTTATCATATTCGAATTTCATGCATAAAAGTATGCATAAAAGATATTTTTTTATTATAAAAGTGTTACTTTTATCACAATTGAATTTCATGCATAGAGGTATGCATAAAAGATTATTATTTTATTGTAAAAGTGTTACTTTTATCATATTTAATTTTCATGCATAGAGGTATGCATAAAAGATTATTATTTTATTATAAAAGTGTTACTTTAATCATATTTGATTTTCATGCATAGAGGTATGCATAAAAGATTATTATTTTATTGTAAAAGTGTTACTTTTATCATATTTGATTTTCATGCATAGAGGTATGCATAAAAGATTATTATTTTATTGTAAAAATGTTACTTTTATCATATTTGATTTTCATGCATAGAGGTATGAATAAATGGATGCATAAAAGATATTTTTATATTAAAAGTGTGATTTTTATCATAAATAATTTTATGCTTAAATTAGATGCATAAGAGAAATTCTTTTATTCTAAAAGTGTAATTCCTACTAAATTCGATTTATGAATGGAAAGATGCAGAAAGAATTTATTTTAATCCAAAAGTGTTATTCTCATCAATTTTAATTTTATGCATAGAAAGATGCATAAAGAAATCTATTTTTAGTTTAAAAGAGTTATTTTCGTCAATTTTGATTTTATGCATAAGAAGATGCATAAAAGATTGATTTTTAATTCAAAAGTATCATTCTCATTTAAAATGCATTTATGCATAGGAAGATGCATAAAAGATTGATTTTTATTTCGAAAGTGTTATTCTCCTTAAAATGGAATTTATGCATAAATAGAAGCGTAAAGAAATCTTATATCAAAAATGAGAATTCTCTTGTATTCTATAAATAGATATGAGGATGTGAAACGAATCAGATAGATGAAAATGAACGATGAATAGATGGAGATGCATGTATGTGAAAGAATGGATGTAGTTATATGTATGTGAAAGAAATGATGTAGATATGGAATGTGGATGTGGATATGGATGTATGGGTGCGGATGTAGATGTATGAATGTGAGTGGGGATGTGAAGGTATGAATGTGGATGTGGAAATGGAAGTATGGATGTGGATGTGGATGTATGAATGTGGATGTGGATGTGGATATGGATGTATGAATGTGGATGTGGATGTGAATGTATGAATGTGAATGAGGATGTGAATGTATGAAGGTGGATGTGGAAATGGATGTATGGATGTGGAAGTGGATGTGGATGTATGAATGTGAATGTGGATGTGAATGTATGAATGTGGATGTGAAAATGGATGTATGGATGTGGATGTGGATGTGGAAATGGATGTATGGATGTGGATGTGGATGTGGATGTGGATATATGAATACGAATATGTATGTGAATGGATATGAAGTCGATATGAACGAATGGATGAGATGAGATGTCAAGTGAATCAGAATGTGAAATGAATAATATAATATGTGAACGAATGAGATGTAATGAGAAATGGATGTGATGAGACGTAATGTAAATTAAGAAAGATAGGAATGGATGTTATGTGAAGTGAATGAATTTGATGAGATGAGATGGAAAATGATGTATCTGGTCAAGAATGGATACACTTATGAATTGGGTTTGGGTTAAGTAATATGGATTGATGCAGAACAAACTGGAAAGATGTGAATTCGTTATAGAAACTGTATTTGTGATCTATTTGTAAATGACTGTTTTATGTCAAGAATGCTGGGGAAGCATTTTGATTATCTTGAGAATGTGGTTGTGAAGACCTACCTGATAAAGTTGCAACTGCTGTACGGAGAGTCAATGGAGGACGTCTCGCGTAGCAAGATCGGCCGAGGTCTTGACCAGCCTCGGTTTGATTTAAATGGTGAGCTTCCGGTACGGTGGACGAGGGACCAAGGAAGCGGCCTATGAGTGAAGCACTAGGTGACTTGCGAAGGATCCTAGAGGGTGCTGACCATACGGTGCTCGGGCTCTGGGTCGCCGAAGATACCCACACGTGCATCGTGGAAGATATTGGAATAAGGAGTAAGAGTGGTTTTCTGAAACCGGGCATGGATCTGGTTGATTGACCTTGCTGGTCCTCAACGGATGAGTCCATGGCTCTTTTATATGGATCTGTTGGTTGATCTTGCTGATCTTCAACGGAGATTCCATCTTGATTTTTATAAGTGATTATATTACCGGGTTCTATGGTCTAGGAACTATTGAAAAGGCCCCTGAGTGGACAGGTGGTGAGTGTTCTGGTTGCCAATGATGCCATAGATACTCCAATGAAGGAATGATTGGAAATAAGGACTCAACCAGAGATTTTGAGGATTGTGATCAGTGACACAATGGTTTCATTAAAGGATTGTTTTAAAGATAGCTGATGATGAGAAAAAGACAATTTCATATTGGGTGTGTAAGTGGTGTGACTAGTTTATGTTTGCATGAACATTCGGCTAGGGGGTCTGGGAACCCTTTTCCCTGGTACCCGGGACAAAACCTAACCAAATTCTAAATTGGATCCCATCACTACAGTGGTTGGGTGGTTGGCTAACCCATGGGACTGGATAGTGTTAGGCTGGACTGATGGATCCGTAAATCGAGACTCAATTTCTGTTTAGTTCGATAGATGAAGTAAATCCCGGACAAAAATTGTTCTATGAAAAAAGGATCAACGGTTGTGCCTCTCGATGAGGAAAAAAGCATCGGTCTCTATGATCCAAGTGCAATCTGTCCCTTGAATCTGACTATGGAACTTACGAGTTCGGTCAGCTCAGTTCAGTTAAGTAAGGCTTTTGACTACATTAGGGAAAAGTTATCCTGGTGGAATCGCCCGTGCTTTCCGGGCAAGAGAAGTTTTTTCGAGTTCGGTTTGGAAGAATCGAGGAATTAGTCACCTATCCAGATAGGCGTGGGCGAGGCCCCGAGTGTGGGACCCTGCCCCGTGCAAGATGTGCTACTTTTGCTACTAGCACTCCGAATCCGTTGTGCGGTGTGGACAGGGATCTTACATGGGTCTTTTCACATTTTGACCATTTACCCATTCTCATTAAGGTTCTCACAATTACCTTTTGGCCATCCATAAATTGTCCAGCCTTTATCTCTTCACATAAATTTGGACCTTTGGGATGATTGTGGGGGATTACTCATTCGCTTCTTGAGCATTACTTGAGGTGGGATCACGCACGTGTTCACATGCATTGGCATACCTTGGGGTTTATTCATATGTGCAAGGTGTATCCTGCACGTTCACATATTATTTGGCCTTGTTCACATGCGCTTCACACATTGGGTGATTTAGTGTTGATTTGAACACCTTGGGGGTTATTCACATGCATTGGGCTTTATTATTGATTGTTCACGTCGTGTGAGAGGTGTTTCACACTTATTGGCACATTATTTGACCTTACTCACATGCGGTGTGAGTTACTGGTGCTTTATTATTCCTTGTTCACATGCTTATGTTTATTTTTGGGCTTATGCACATGCGACATGTGTGCATTGAGCTTGTTCACACGCCTTGAGTGTGTTAGTTGTTGGTGTTCACACGCAGCTATGGGTGTTTCCTAACTCTCGGGCATTGGCGAGGATGACATGGGGATCCATTACTACCTCTACCCCACCTACGATCGCCATGCTATCCACCATCATCATCGTGGACATCACTACAACTTCATCCTAGATGTTGATCGCGTGGCATCCACCTCGTATCCTATCACTATAGCTCCATGCCCGTCATCCTGATCTACCATTTCAAGTGTGGAGATGCATATCATTTGCCGAGTTCATAAATACATTTGGCACATTGCGGATTTGACCTCTAGATCCTTCTTCACACTGACATCATGCTATGATGACACATCATATTCATGTCACATATGAATGTTTGAGCTTGAGATGTTGTTGCCTAGCCAGTTTAGACATTTATTTGATGAGGAGGATGTCCATTCCAGATGGTCCAGACATTCTACACATGGTGATTTTGTTAAGGATCTATGTGGTTATCTTTACATGGATGGTTCGGCATTGCTTGCATGGAATGATGTATGTGGGGACTTGATTGAGAGTGTCCTACACTTGTGAGTAGAGATGACTATATACTCAAGGATGGGTATTATGATGACATGCATTCAGTGGATGATGATGTGGATAGTGATGATGATCATCATGTTGATGATGATATTGATGTATCGCACACACACACATGATGATATTGATGTATTGCACACACATACACATGATGATAGTGATACACGTGCACATGTTACTGACACATATGCACATGATGATGATGTATGTGATGGTGATAGTGAGAGTGATGTGTGTGAGTTAGATCATGTGGGCATGATCTTGATGGGAGGGATGACAAAAGCGCATCGAGCATCATAGATCTACCTATCTCTATTCCTAGTGATCATAGGGATACATTAGATGACCATAGTGATGCATCCAATGATCTTGATGAGAATTTGGCTAGTCATACATCCCTAGTTGCACATGGGGATGACAATTCACATGTTGATGAGCACATCATAGACCATGAGGAGCATAGACCCGAGGTTGTAGTATTAGATGTGTTGGGCTACTCCTCTAGAGCTATCACATGTGGAGAGATTTTGGATACGGATTTGGCTAGTCATGATCATTCGGCTAGTCATACATCCCTAGTTACACATGGGGATGACACTTCACATGTTGATGAGCACATCATAGACCATGAGGAGCATAGACCCAAGGTTATAGTATTAGATGTGTTGGGATACTCCTCTAGAGTTTTCACATGTGGAGAGATTTTGGATACAACCACTACTAGTTTTCATAGCATTCCTGGTAGCATTCGTGTGGATCGAGTTGTTGTGATTGAGTAATACGGATAGAACAGGAGAGTAGTGATGAGTTCGTGGGATGTGAGACATCGTAGGAGTATGCATATCAATCATATTTTTAGCACATCCTATGACATTGACCTCGAGAGCTTTACATTTGATCTAGATATTTTTGTGAGACCCTTGCCCCCTCTAGGGCTCGTGCTGGTGCGGCAGAAGCGACGTCGGCCTCTTGCGTGGGGTGGGGATCCACACTCAAGGCCTCGCCTGTGGATGTCCGGACGAGAGGCTAGCCTGGGCGGTTCCTCCGAATCCGGGCCCGGACAGACTCCCGCAGGCACGGGCGATTCCGCCATGGGAAAATCTTCTAATGGAGGAATTACTCTAACGAGTCAAAGTCTTAACTAGTTAAACTGATCTGACCGAACCGAAGTCACATGGTCAAATCAAGAAGAGACTTGCACTTGGTCTATGGAATCATTGCTTTTTCCCTCATTTACGAGGCACAGCCGCACTGATCTCCTCCCACAGAACAAGGTCTTCTCAAGATTTAATTTAATTAATGTAACTAATCGTATCTAATTGTTTCATAGGAATCCTCCGATCCAGCCCATCCGGCCCATGGGTGAGTTATTGTAATGGTGGGATTCTTTTATAAAGATTTGGTTGTGTTTTTGCCTGGGTACCGAGGAAAAGAGTTCCCAGGTTCCCTAGCCGGCGATTCATGCAAAAATTAAGGTAGGCATACCACGTACATACCCAATATAAAATTACCATTTATAATAGATTCAACTGACTTTAAAACAATCCTTTCTGATCATCATTTTCCAAAATTCTGAGTCCATTGTATTACAAAATGTGTCCTCTGGACTCTCCGTGTTGAAGACCAGCTGGCCAACCAAAGAGATCCAGTATCAAAATTTGGTTCCCAAAAATCTTTCCTTTTAGTCCATCCGAAATCTTCCTCGACGTATGCATGGGTGTCCTAGCAACCGCGAGCCTATGCATCGCCTGGTCAGAACCCTCTAGGATCCTCCTTAGGTGTCCTAGCACTTCATTCAGGGACCGCTTCGTCGGTCCCCGCCCATCGTATCAGAAGCGCACCATTTTAACCGTACTGAGGTTGGTCAAGACCTTGGCAGGATTTGCTACGAGCGACGTTCCTTGACGACTCCCCGCCAGCTGTTCCAATGAACCTTCTCTTAGTAAAACATACGCCAAATGCTTTCTCCAGCATTCTAGCGTAAAACAATTCTTTAAATGAAAAACAGAGGTTCCAATGCAAGTAAAATTCCCAGTTTGAGATTGGTTCCAAAAATCCCTTTTTCCATAATTCCTAGTTTCATAATGAGGATCCTTGATCTCTCATGAGAGTAATCTACCCATCATTTTGTCTGTTTGTCCAACTGGATTCTTGGTGAGTTCGGTCAAAGGAAAAACTAGTTTAGTTCCGGTAGTCTATTCTTTGTATTTAGGAACTGGAATTAGTCAACGAAGTTTTTGCTTGATTCAGTTTGAGAGATGGACAAGTAGATTTACTATTTGTCCCTCTCACATTCTAACTAAATTCATTCGGTTTAGTTCTAACAAGGATTCCTTCCAGATAAACGTCTAATTTTGGGTAAATATTAATTTAGTGATTTTACTAATTAAAATATCCAAAGATATTCTTTCTGCCACATAATTTCTCGACCTTAATTCATTAGGTAGAATTATGGTGGAAACTCATCTTTTGACACTGAGATTTAATTCAAATCCATCTTTTCTTAAATATCATAAAATTTCTTCTTTTAACTAAATACCAATACCTATTTTTTTGAATAAACTTAAAATCCCTCTTTTTCTCATTTAATGAGTACAATCCAATTATCATGTGAATTCCTCTTTTACCATAAATTAAATCTATCTAAAATTCTTCTTAAAAATTACATAAAAATATCCGTTAATTCCATTAAGCTATAAATTTTATTTTTCTCATTCAAATGATTGAATTCCATATATGGTGGGAATTTCTCTTTCTTCATTTAAATTTATCTATACAAAAAGATAAATTTAACTAAATTTTCTCTTAAAAATTAAATAAAAATCTTCATTAATTCTTTTACACTAGAAATTTCACTTTTCTCATTTAAATGGTTGAATTCCAATTATAGTGGGAATTCCTCTTTCATCATTTAAATTTATCTATGCAAAAAGATAAATTTAACTAAATTTTCTCTTAAAAATTAAATAAAAATCTCCATTAACTTCTTTACACTAGAAATTTTATTTTTCTCATTTAAATGGTTGAATTACAACTATGGTGGGAATTCCTCTTTCATCATTTAAATTTATCTATGCAAAAAGATAAATTTAACTAAAATCTTTCTTTAATTTTTAAATAAAATATATATTATTTTAGTATTCCAATTTTTCTCTTACTTCATTGGAATACATGGATTTCTATTGTCATGGGAATTTCTTTTTTATCATAAAAATGAATTACTAAAAATTTCTCTTTTTTCTAATTAAATATTTAAGCATAAACATTAAAATCAAATTTTCCATGGTTATGATGAGAATTATTTAATTAATCTAGGGTGATTAATCCTAGAATATGGTAGGAAGTCCTCTTTTCATATTATGAATGCAATGGAGAGACCCCCAACCAATCAATTGGTTTGGTATGTTGATGAAGACTCCAAGGAAGATTGAAGAGAGAGAAGCTCCAATCTCTTCAATTTGTAGAGGATTTTTAGAGAATAATAGAAAATAAGCTTAACTTAGAGTAATACCGGCATAGTTTAGTTCACAGATGAGAATACAAAAGAATGAGGGTCTATTTATAGGTGAGGGAGGCCGCTAACTGAGTCCAACTAGGTTCTAGAATTTTCCAGCTTCAGTTTGACTAAATTTGGACAAGATTTTGACCAGTTTGGCTCCCTTTTCGATTTGGTTTGATCCAGGAGAGAGGAGAGATAAAAGTATCCTATTATTTTTGAGTTTAAAACTCCTCCACACATGTGAAGTAGGCGCCTCCTTCAAGGCCCCCCTTCAAGGTGTCAAAAATGAATGATTACTCCAAAATATCTCATTTTTTTTAGTAATATTTCATAGTTTTTAACTAATAAATCTTGTACTCAGTCAACTCTTCATCTTATGTGGACATTTACTCATTTTTGGGTATTTTCTTTTATTCATTGGATTTATCTTATCCCAACACTTGGATTAATCTTATTGGTTCATAGTAGGGACCTTAATTGGACCTCCCAAAGAGCCATCAGAGATTTCTTTGTGATACATGCATCCACATAGGAGTCCATCCCCCATACCAGTACCTCCGCTCCAACTTGAGATCTCCTTATGTTTTGTCATATGCTTTAATGTTCAATTTAATTCAAGTAGTTGTTTTAATATTTGATGTATTTTTATGAGTTTTTGATTATTCCCTTCAAGAAGATTAAATGGTCCCGTTTCAACCCAACCATGCCATCTTCTCCTTTCTATCCCAACTCTCTCTTTTCCTTCATCCTTGGCATCCATGCCACCTTAGACCTTGGAGGAACAAAGAGAAAAATCCCTTGGCCTGAAACCAAAAGATCTCAGCGATAGATTTTTATATCCCCATGCTTCAACTAGTAGGTCTTGCTTTAATTCCAATGTAAGGTCCTCAAAACTTGAACCCTAAGCAATATTAGACTATCTAGAGTTCAATCCAATCATTGAGACCATGAAAGTTTGTGGCTAGCGGCTCACCACCCATCGAGCCTAAGGTCAGATTAATGTTAGTTAACTAGGCCCCGACAGTGTTCCCCTCATGTCAACAAGGCCCTGACAATGTGCCCCTAGCATCCCATACTACAAGGTCACCAACTACTTTGACCTAGGGGTACCACATGCACTAGTGGACCTCTCTCCACAGTCTAAGCCCAAATGATTGTTTCCCCTCTAAAAAGAGGAAAACAACCAAGCTCTAATACCACTATAATACACTTATCTCAATTGTTTACATGGAGGAGGCTAGGGTAGAAAACGTAGTTGGAGGAGGCCAAGGAAGAAAGCTTACGTATTTACATGAAGGAGGAGGCTGGGGTGACAGGCACTTAAGCATAGATCTGATGACTTTGTCATTCCAAATAAGTACAATAGCTAGTCACTAGCATTATTCGTCAATATTGCTACCCATATTCCCCCTCGTTCATTGCCATCTAAAAATAGTAGGTCAAGCCTTCCGTAGAGCTCTGCCATCTCCTCCACATGGAAAGCTCTATTGTGTAAAATCCTCATTCGTAACACAAAGCTTGCTTTTGTAAACATGGCTCCTTCCCTTTCCTTATGACAAGTAGGTGACCTGCACCTTTCATGGTTGTGCCCCTCAGTCTCCCTCTCTCTCTCTCTCTCTCTCCCCCCCCAAAAAAACTCTTGACACATAGTTCCCTTCACTCTCTTCTCTCCTTCTTTATTTTCTATAGCTAGCCGAAAGCATCACATATAAAAAAACTTGGCACAAGAGGCAAGGTTGAGCTTTGTCAGAGAATCAGACAACAAAAGTAGTGGTGGTGGCTTCAAGATGAAGCTATCTCACTTGTCACATAGTAACTCCACCACTAGCATCCTCGAATCTCAACATCCTTCATAGGCTCACAAGTCATTTCAATCTCGACAGTCATGGAGCCTCTCTTGAAAATAATTCCTTCTCCTAGAAGCCTCTTGTAGGACCCGACTCTCTCTTCTCAAAAGACATATCCTTCCATCCCTCACCCGTAAAAAGATGCAGGGGAGAAGAGAGCTTGAGCTCTTGCAAGCGCACACACACTCACAAGATGAAGCTATCTCGCTCATCACATAGTAACTCCACCACTAGCATCCTCGACATCTCAACATCCTTCATAGGCTCACAAGTCATTTCAATCTCGGCAGTCATGGAGCCTCTCTTGAAAATAATTCCGTCTCCTAGAAGCCTCTTGTAGGACCTGCCTCTCTCTTCTCAGAGCACATATTTTTCCATCCCTCACCCATGAAAAAGATGCAGGGGAAAAGAGAGCTTGAGTTCTTGCAAGTGCGCACACACTCACACAAACCCTAGAAGAGAACACACAAGGTGAGGCTAAATTTTTTTCTTCTTCTTCACACAACAAAAGAGTTCTACAAAGAAGATAAAGTGACTAACACACATAATAGAGTATATACAAGTGGTCCATAATGTGAACATGCTAAGAGGAGTGGGTAGGTGTGGAGTAGTCGGTGTAGTCCATCTCTAGAATCTCTGACGAAGATATGTTGGTGCCAGCTACCAAACCCACCAGTGATGTAAATGTCAAACGGTCATGGAGGCGTCTCATGAGTGTCAGCTTACGTTGAGATTGACATCTCAACAACCCGCCGTTTCCCCCGCCGTCGAATGAAAAACTCCAAGAAGTCACTCAAACCATGAAGATGTTTCCCTCTCTATTTTCTACCATCAGACCCCCTCTTTCTCTCGAAGCCTATACGTTGGAGACTTAATAAGAAATCATACGACATATTAACAGGAAAGTTCTCACCTCCTCCTTTGTCAACGTTGAAGAAAGTGTGTTAGTTGTCGCCTCTTTGGGGATGCCCGTTATTTTATTTTGAGATATTTTATTTTGGATGCGTGTTTTATTTATATCATTTACCAGGATTAATGTGTTTAATCAAGTTGTGTACAGTGGTATGATATGGTCATGATTAATGTGTTTGATCAATTGTGTACACTGATTATGACATGGAGTAGATAAGGGAGAAGAACACAATAGAATCTTGGGCATAAGGGCTCCAAGAACGGTAAAGTCAAATGATCAAAAGGTTACAAAGCCTATGAGCCCTATGTCTCATATACCCCAAGGCCCTCAAAAATACACATGTAAATGACCTAATCTACTTCATTACAAACCATCCCCATCCAAATATGCTTTGTCCTCGAAACATGCACAAAGTAAAGCCATAGTATGGATGGTTTGCATAAGCATCAACATGAACCACTTCACACTTCTTTGCCAAAGCTGTCCAAAAGAGCATGATTTGAGCCTTTGAGAACTCCAAAACTTCATGTAATGCTCCCCAATTGATTGTCAATCATGGCTAAGAAGTGCATATGTTAATTACATCCATTTGAACCTCTTTTATGCCTCATAACAGTAAATTACAGCAAGTTGTGTTTTATTATTTTGACTTAAGAATGCACCTCGGGGATGCATCAAAAAAGTGTTCCATCCCCTCCAACATAGAGGCTAGCTGCCATGTTGCTTCATCTTGAGGTAAACCTTTCCACTTGACAAGGTATTCACGCAAAGTGCAATTGCACAACACCTTCTTTCTTTCTCCCAACACCTTCTCGGGAACATACTCCACCATGGGAAGCTCATCCAATACTTGCACCTCCGGCCCAACATATTCCTTCAAATGTGATACGTGAGACATCATGTATTCTTGTAGTAGATGGAAGTAGCAATTGATAAGCCACTTCATCAACCCTTCTCAATACTTTGTATAGCCCATAATAATGGTGTACAAGCTTTGTGTTGGTACTACCTTTGAGAGATCCATATTGAGTCTTAGGTATCCTCAAGAACACAAAGTCCCTTTCTTTGAATTCCATTGGCCTTTGATGTGCATCTTCATAATGCTTCATCTTCTCTTGAGACTTCTTGATGTTCTCTTTGCATGTTTGCAAAAGAGTTTGCATTCTTTCCACTTCCTCCCTTGCATGTGGATTTTCATTCTCTTGCTTGAATGCTACAATCAGTACATGCACCTTGTAGCCATACATAACCTCAAAAGGCAACATTCCAATACTACTATGATAGGTGCTATTGTAGGCGAACTCCGCCAAATGCAACCAATCATCCCATGCATGTTGCGTTTCATAGCAATAATGCATGAAGTAAGTCTCAAGCCACTTATTGACCCTCTCAGTTTTACCATCGGTTTCCAGATGATAAGTTGTGCTAGGAGTCAACTTGGTGCCCATGCTATCAAATAATGTATGCTGAAATGTGCACATAAACTTCACATTTTGATCACACACTATTTGTTGTTGCGGCATACCATGCAACTTGAACACATTTTCCATGAATTGATGTGCCACCATAGATGCCGAGTGTCTCACTTTTGTTGGTACAAAATGGGCAGCTTTTGTCAATTGGTCAACTACCACATAGATGCTATCCCATCCCCTCTTGGCATCCCCTCTTGGTAGAAGGCAAGCTGGTAATGAAATCCATAGCAATATACATCCATTTACCCTCCGGAATAGGTAAACTCTGAAGCAAACCACCGTGCTTGTGTGTGGGATCCTTGTTGAGTTAACAAGGCATACACTTAGCAACATACTCTTTGACTTCCCTCCATTGACCTTTCCAATGAAAGCTCTTCCTTATGGCATCATAGGTTTTGAAAAAACCCAAATGTCCCACCATGGGAGCAGAATGCATCTCATCCATGACCTTTTTCTTGAAGGATAAGTGGGGTACAAGATACACCCTTTCCTTGTGACATAGGAGACCCTTTTGTAACCGAAAATGAGGTAAATCATCACAAACACCATGCTATAATTTTTGCACTATTTTTGAAGCCTCATCATCAACAAGCATATATTCCTCTTGAATCTCCTCATCCAATCATTATTCACTTCCATGATGGCCGATAATGAACATGCCCACATTCTAGAAAGTGAATCCGCCACCACATTTTCATTTCCCTTCGTATATTTGATCTCAAAATCATATTGTTGAAGGGTACCCAACCACCTTCTTTGCTTAGGTGAGAGATTTGATTGTGATAGGAAGAATTGAAGAATCCTATGGTCACTTTTTGCACATAAAACTTGCTTCCATAAAGATAGTGATGCCATTTCTTGATTGCATGCAAAATAGCAATCATCTCTTGGTCATACACATGCATCTACATCTCTTTTTCATCAACTTTACGGCTTTCATAAGCAATGAACCCATGGTCTTGCTACAACACCGCACCAATGCCTCTTCCACATGCATCCACTCTAATAGTGAAAGGCTTGGAGAAATCAGGGCATACCAAGATAGGTGCCAAAGTAAGCATTCTTTTCAGCTCATCAAAACTCTTTTGTGCCATTACATCCCAAAAGAATGCCTTCTTCTTCAACTTATCCGTCATCAAAAGGAGCTGCTATATGTGCATACTTCTCAATGAACCAACGATAGAATGATGAGAGACCTAATAATCCTCTCACTTGAGTGAGATTGGTGGGAGTAGGCCAATTCTTCACACATTCCACCTTCTTGGGATCCACCTTTATGCCCAATGCTCACAATGTAACCAAGGTATTCCACCTCTTTTGACATGAATGTACACTTGGTTTCTTTGGCATACAATTGGTTTGCTCTCAATGCATTAAATATCTCCTTCACATGAACCAAGTGCTCCTCTTCACTTTTGTTATACACCAATATGTCATCAAAAAACACCAATATAAACTTAAAGAGAAATGGATGTAGCACTTTGTTCACCAATGTTTGAAAAGTGGCCGGTGCATTACATAGACCAAACAGCATCACCATGAAATGATAGAGACTTCTTTCGGTATGAAATGCTATCTTATGCTCATTCTCACTTTTCATTCTTATTTGGTGGTAATTGAACCGCAAGTCAATCTTGGTGAAGAACTTGGCACCCTTCAATTCATCTAAGAGATCATCAAATCTTGGGATTAGGTACCTATTCTTATTGGTGATTTTGTTAACATCCCAATAATCTATGCACATTCTAAAAGATGCAAATGGTGATTAACTCAGTTCCACCCAACCTATATCAATGAGCTCTTTAACTTGCTTTGTCACTTCATCTTTCTCCACTTTTGATAATCTATACGAAGGTTTGTTGACCGGCCTTGCATTCGGCTCCAACGCAATGGCATCTTCATACTCCTTAAGTAGCTTCTTCATGCCCATGTGTAACTTTGCTCTCTTTTTCATTGTCCTCATCCTTACAAAGTTGCAAAACGTACATATAGCCACTCTTTTTCAATTCCCTCTTGAGTTGTGTGCTATTGATCAAGGTTAACTTTGAGGTGCTAAAACCATGCAATGTTATGATCTCCTTTCCATGCATAAACCTCAAAAAGCCTTGTTGCAAATTCATAGAGAAGGTTCCAAGAGTTAATAGCCAGTCACACCCCAAAACCATATCAATCGGCCCCATATCTAACACCAACAATTCAGCTTTGCAAGTGTACTCTTTTGAGAGCATTGATTCCACATTTTTGCAAATCATTGTGCAATCCATGCTATCCTCGTTTGCTACTTTAACTTTTATCATTACCAATGCCTCCGGGTACAACTTCAGATTTTCCAATGATTTGTAGTTCACAAAACTATGTGTGCTACCAATGTCCACCAACACAAATGCATCTCTTCCCTTGACCTTAGTCTTGAATCTCAATGTATATGCCCCTTTGCAACCAGCATAGGATTCATTGAATATGGAACAAAGAGTAGCATTGTGTTCGTATGCATTTGTAGCACCCAAAGTATGAGGTAAGCCATCATCATAATCATGAAGATCACCAAAAGAGAACCACCGAGGTCAAAAGGAAACTCCCCTTCTGGTTCTAAAGAATAGTCGGCATCCACAAACTCATATAGCTCCTCAAGTGGCTCCATTTCTTTGTCATTAGTATCATCTACCACTTCCGAATAAACCATATTAATCTTGACATTGCGGGCTTTGCACTCCTTCCAATGGTCCTTGCTATACTTCCCACCACATTTGTAGCATAGGTTTTTGTCCCTCATCTCATTAATACGGTCTTCCTTCACAAATTTGGTCTTGGTAACCCCATCATTAGTTGGCTTGGCACCTGCTTGTGAAGGCTTTTGAGAAATTTTTCCACTTTTGAAACCACCCGCATTGTCTGGTTTACCACCACTACCATAGACAATAGGAAATTTGTGTACATTGGGAGTGGTAAGAGGTGGCTTTGTGAAAGCATTTGACCCATAATCCGATCGACGATTCACCCATGTATTTGCATACTTTTCTTCATATACCTCAACCAAGATCATTTCTTCCTTGAGAGTTGTTGGTCTTTGTGCCTTCACATCAGTTCCAATTGCATTCTTTTAAGCCCTTGATATACTTCACTATTTTAAACCCTTCAACATGAAGCATAAGTTTGAGAAACTTATGTATATACTCCTTCACGCTTAATTATCTTTGTTGTAGATCGTCCCATTCACAAACCATTTTGTCTATGCATCTTGGAAGCATAAGTTTGAGAAACTTATGTATATACTCCTTCACGCTTAATTATCTTTGTTGTAGATCGTCCCATTCACAAACCATTTTGTCTATGCATCTTGGAAGTGAATGCGTCTCTCATATCTTCTTTGAATGCATCCCAACTTGTGGCCTCATAACCTTGTGATTGGAGATGCCTCCACCATGCATGAGCATACCCTTCCAAGTGTAAGGTAGCAAAGTAAACAATAGCTTTTTTACTTTGAGGGTTCATCTCAAAATAGAGATCCAATTTGTTCACCCAATCCTCGAAGATGTCATTGCTAGTGCCTTCACCACTAAACTTTGAAAGGAAGATCTTATCCTTCACAACCTTGAATTCATCTCCATTTCCATCGATCACCATGCCTACGCATAGGCCCATCCATATAATGATTGTAATCCTCAAACTCACCAAAGAAACCTTCCTCAACATGAGGTCTTGAAGCACTGCCTCGATGAGTATTCCCCTTAAATGGAACGATACCATCACTCCTTGGGACTCTTGAGTCTTCATTTGGAGATGCATGACCTTTGCCTTTGGCTTCATTGGGTGTGCATGGAAACATTGGGTTGCGCATAACACCATGAGTAGAATGAAAACTTGGATGATGGTTCTCTTTGTCTTCAACACAAGCTTGTTGAACCTTGTGAGATGGCCCACCCTTGTCTTTATCCTTAGTCTTCATGTCATCATGCATGCCCCTAATCTCTTACACAAGTGTTTGTATCATGCTTCTCATCATCATCATCACTTGTGACATATCATTTGTCATAGGGCATTGCTTGTGAATTTGTCCCCCCAATTGATTTGATGTATTTGCCACCTTTGCAAAACTTGGCCCAATCAGCACATGTCTTATGTGCCACATGTGCAATGTTGTTGTCAACTTGTAAATTCATATCCCCTTCACAAAATCTCCTCTACGTAATCCTCATTCACCATTCCCATGTCTTCCCTTATCTCTTGAAGTTCCATCGCTTATTTAGATGGACGCCCCCTTGGCATATTGATGATCTAGGGCTCTATGGATAGATCTTGTGGCATAGTATCCAAATATGCAAGAACAGAAGATTTTTGTGGATAGTCCTAATATTCTATGTTTTAGGGTTTGTGCGACACTGAAAATAGGAATTAGGCTATAGAGTATTCAAAAGTCATCGGATTTAGATGAAATTTGGTGTGTGGGTTTGTGATTACAAGTACTAACTATGCCTAAGAGAGTTTGACCAAAGTCAAAGTGCAGATATACTATATTTTGACTTCTTGGTCAAAGTCAACCATATAGGTTTGACCCTCCAAACGACATCGGATTTGGGTGTACTATGGATTGTTGGAAAGCCCTAATGATGTGCATCCATCCTATGATGTCATTCGTCCTAAATAGCTCATTGTTTTTTACTAGGCCCAAGTTTGATATTTAATGAAAAATGGCAAGTTGGAGATCCAAATGATGTCAGAACGGAGAGGTTTAAGGCTTGTTGGGAATGTGTAATGGAGTACTAAGAGCCTATATAATCACCAAAACTCCATCCCTAATATGATTTTACTAAATCAGGATTTTATGAATCTGTATATTTTACTCATCAAGAGCCCTTTTGGCACCCATTTTACTCATCAAGAGCCCTTTTGGCACCCATTTGCCTTCCGCATGTTCCACCCTCGCTTCCAAGCAACTTTGGCATCCAATAGCACCTTATATGTGTCTAAAAATTCTCTCAATCCAAACCATGCATGTAATTTTTAATTTTTTTTTGCTATAGTCTCCTTTGTGTTAGTAACCAAATCTCAAATTTCCTATGTACTCAATCCACAATCAATGTTCTCTTAGCATTTGGCACAGTATCAAAGGCATATCCTCATTGCATCATACATTGACCAATGGCATATTACATGTAACCTTTGTGGCGATGACGATTGATTGTTGTGATGAAGAACTTTACTTGTTGATGGAGAGCTTTGCTTGCTAATCTCCTAGCCAAGTCTTCCCACCCTCTTACCAAAGTTTAAAACCCAATGGCAAGAGTTGAGGCATGTCTTCACTCCATGTATCTATTTCTCCGATGTACCACTTTTCCAAGGCACTCATGGCACACTAGATTTAAGACATGCTCCCCTTGGCTTCTCTACCAATTGCCAAGGTACCTAATTCTCCGATGTACCACTTTTCCAAGGCACTCATGGCACACCAGATTCAAGATATGCTCCCCTTGGCCTCTCCACCAATTGCCAAGGTACCCTCACACATTCTAGATTCAATTAGATAAAATGTGGGGTACAAAGTGATGTGATAGGTGTGATTTGAACTCAAAGATGTAGGTAGGATGACTTACAATGCTTTGCATGAACTCATGCACAATCCATTATTTCATTAGCATGTACTCATGCTATACTTTCCTTTCCCAAGCTCTATTATCTAAACAATATCAACACCAATGCAACAATCAAGGTGAATCAAATAGCATGTGGATTGGCATGTATCTTAACATTCCCAACAAGTATAAAGATGGCTTGAATGTCACACCAATGATTGAAGAAGCATCAAATGATTCCAATGGCATGCAATGGTATATGGAAATTATCAAGAACTCCCAAACTTGAGAAGCATGGCTTGATCATTGGTCCATTTGAAGCATTAGCTCGCTTAATGGCACCATTAGTGAACCTAATGATGATTAGATAAGACTAATGGCAAGTTGAAGTAGCAAATACCAAGGAATTAGGGTTTTCAAATCAAGGAGAAATGTGAAAGATGAAGAGCCAATGTCAATAGCCACTCACCATTGGTCTCCCGAAATCTTGTATGCTTTGTCAATGGTTGAAGAAGTAGAAGTCCTATTGTTGAAGATTTGTGGCCTTTGATTTTTCAGCGTGCCTGTTCCTCATCATGCTCCATAATCACTAAAAATGGCTCCAAATGCTGCTTGTAACTTGATTGTGGCACCATTGCTAAGCACTATGAGTCATCAAAGCTCAAGAATCTCACCATTATGTTGCTTTATCTTCCAAAAAATGGGCGCAACCCTCTGTTAGCTTCAGAGGGTTGGAAGACCTATTGTCCACATTATGCTTATTAAAGCTTTAGCTAAGCTTGAATAAGCCTTATTTCCCACGAAACACGCAAATGGAGTGTGCGAAAAATGGTGCCCTATAAAAAAAAACGTCCTTACCGGGCAGAAATCGACGATGATTATGAGCTTGATTGTGCTCTATGTCAAGACCAAGACTTGCACAATAAAAACAATAAGGTTTGGGCAACAAAGATTGCAAGATGAAGGCAAGATAGCTCCAGGAATCAAGCAAAGGTGAGGGAGACATAAAAATATTTTGATTAACCACATTAATCTTGATTAGTAGAATTAATGACTCTGTTTCCCAAATTTAGTTCCGAAATTCAAATTTGATGAAGCCGCCCCAGAAAAATTTGGTCCACCATAACCCATAGTCCCCAAAAGCTTAGGAAATAGATCAAGAAATGGAACTCTACCCAATCAAAATCACCATACCCACCTTCTTGATCAAGAAAATCAAGAAAACTCAAAAATTTTCAAAAAAATTCCAAGAAAATAGATCAAAATCAAAGCTCTAATACCAATGCAAGAAAGCAAAAGACCCACTCATGACATGGAGTAGATAACATGGGTGTAGTCACGAGCTTCATCTCTAAGGGAGAAGAACACAATAAAAGCTTAGGCATAAGAGCTCCAAGAAAGGTAAAGTCAAATGATAAAAAAGTTACAAAGCCCATGAGCCCTATGTCTCATATAGCACAAGGCCCTCAAAAATACACATGTAAATGACCTAATCTACTTCATTACAGAAAGGGTGAAGGCCGTCAGTCTAGGTTGGAGGATGAAGAGTGCCATTAGGTGTTTTTTATGCCTCAAATTGATAAGAAAATGTTGCTGCTATCTAAAGAGATCTCTAAAGAGGCCATTGCCATGGCTATGGAATATGATCAACTTTCTAGGAGATAAGGGTTTTGTGAACACTTGATGGTGCCTTGAAGAGGTGTATACAAGTAAAAGGTTGTGCTGGCAATTACTTGGAAATCGTGATTTATCGAGAGGGAGAAAGGGAGAGCCCTTGTTAAATATAGTCCAAATTGAATAAACGAAGCTTTTGGTTACCTGACACAACCACAGATAGCCTCAAGGATGGTGCTAGAATGACATACATATATACATGTAATTTTAGGTTTTTCTTTCAAATTTTATCATCAATATATGTATATATATACATACACTCATATATATACATACATACACTCATATATATACATACATACATACAAGCAAGATGCTGCATAGAAGTACAAGGTATTTGCTACCTTTGCAAGGATGAAGACCACTAGGGAGCCCCCTAGTGTCGGATAATATTACCCTTCTTAATGACACATCCCCATCTATTTATGTCATACTATTATAGTTGGTATGAATGAAACCAAAATTGGTGGGTGTTTTGCCAAGGATTTTCCTTCTAAATTGTTCATACCCTGGGAAATCAACATGTATCTAGTTTCGTATTCCAAATTAAAGTAGGTGAACCTTTGAATGGAAGATGTTGCCTTGTTTACAATTGATATCGTATTTATTGATGATCGACGACGGAATGTTCTAGTTTTTTATTGAAGGTAATGTTTTTAACAAGCATGAGTAAAGACCAATGGAAGCACTTACTTAGCCTTGAGGACATGATAATAGCTATTAGGTCAATTTTATAAGATGAGACTAGACCAAATTTTACTGAGATGTTTTTGATCCCAGCTGGCTATCTGCTATATATATATATATATATATATATATATATATATATATATATATATATATATATATATATATATATAGGTGTAGGAAGCTCTCATCAAGGCATTAGTGATGGGCAATTTTTTTTGGAGATGTTAAGAGGTTAGAAAAGTTTTCAAGCCATATTATTGTGAGGGATACTTTTGAGATTTGCCAATTAATGTGATGCTTTCAAAAGGATTGTTATATTTGCCAAATTTTTAATGTTATTCTTCTGATGTAAAAACTAATTATTATACTAAATTTTTTATTATATTATTTCTAAAATAAATTTTAACATTATTCTTCTACTGCAAAGAACAATTACTATACTAAAATTATTTTTATATTATTTCTATTATTATTTGATTTAGCTTCCATTTTTTATTGATTTATATACAAAATCTATCAAAAAAAATATTGGTTACCAAATATATATTGTTCAATTAATCTAATTTTTATAATATTTTTAGCTATATTGTTTGTTAAATTTATGATGGGCAACATTTGATATTTAAATTTTTATTGCTTTAATTTCAATGCAAATCTGTCTTAGAGGAATGAATGACATTAAATATTGATAGCAATAATTGAAAGAATGGGATCATTGCTCTTGATATTAATGTGAGGGGTGGAGGAATTAAATTTCATATCTTTGTTGGTCCTATGAGTCCTGAGAGAACTTTTCATCATTTCAATTCATTGCTTCTGAGAATGCCTTCCATAGCATTTTTCAGCTGGATTCAATTTTCTATTGCTTGGTAAAATAAGAACTCATGGAGACTGCATGCTTGCAAGATGAGAATATCTATGGCTTTTGCTGACGGACTACTTTGATGATGTGGCACATGACGTGTCCATGTCATCATGTGCACATGCCATGGACATATATAACATGCATGTACAATGGACATAGATGCCATGACGGCCATGCATGGGCATCACGGACATAGATTCCCCACATGTATCATGGACATACATAGGATGCATGAATACTGGACATGGAAACACATACATCCTTACCATTGGATGCTATGCAATCTTTGCACGCTCAGCATTGTCTTGGTGAGGTCTCTATTGCCTGCACATGGGCCATAATGACTTTCAAGCATAACGTGTTTCTCACACTCGGTGTCAGCCCAAAGTGAGTTGGAAGGGCTACTCATGCAATCTACATTCCTCTTTACTTTCTCCTACTTGGAATCATTACGACATGGCATGTATGGTCCATACATACATGATCCCAAAGTGCTCCCTGTGATCCTTGTGTGCCAGACATTGTCTCCACGGGGTCTCTTCCATTTGTACATGGCCTGAAAAGGCTTAACATGTGTTCCATGCAGGCTCCATTTCAGTCTGATGTGATCTTCACATGCCTAGGAAGGGCTACTCAATGTCTTTACATGCTCGTGATGGACTGGGTGATCCTTACTTGCCATAAGGGTCATTGCAGCATGGTCTACATGGCCCGTACATGTTCCAAAAGTGTTTCTTGCAGTCCTTGCATGCCCGGAATTGTCTCGACGAGGTCTCTTTTGCCTGTACCTCATCCAAGGGAGCATCCAGGGATAACTCGTGTTTCACACATCCTTGTGTGCCCGACATTGTCTTGATAGGGTCTCTTTCATCCGTGCACACTCGAAAAGGCTTCTATGGGTCACATGTTTTCCACACAGGCTCCATTTTAGTCTGATGTGATCTTCAGCAGATGCCTGGGAAGGACTACTCAATATCTTTACATGCTCGTTGATGGGCTCGGTGATCCTTGCATGCCTAGCAGTCTCGACGAGGTGTTTATTGTCCGTATATGGTCCAAATGGCTTCCAGAGATAACATGTGTTTCACACATGCTCGGTGTTAGCCCGAAATGAATTTTCACATGCCTGGGAAGGGCCACTCATGCTCTTTTCAATTGTCTTAAATGCTTCTGCTCAGAATCATTGTGACATGGAGTGTATGGTTCGTATCTGTTCCCAAAGTGCTCCCTTTGATCCTCGCGTACCCAGCATTGTCACCACGGGGTCTATATCATCCGTACATGGCCGAAAAGGGTTCTCTGGGTAACATGTGTTCCATGCAGGTTCTATTTCGATCCAATGTGATCTTTACATGCTTGGGAAGGACTACTCAATGTCTTTACATGCTCGTGATGGACTGAGTGATCCTTGCATGCTGAGGATCAATCCACCATCACGGACCGTACATATTCCTTGCAATCCTTGCATGCCAGGCATTGTCTTGGCAAGGTCTCTATTGTCTACATATGGTCCAAAATGGCTTCTAAGGATAACGTGTGTTTCACACACGCTTGGTGTCAGTCTGAAGTGAGTTTGCACATGCCTGGGAAGGGCCACTCATGCTCTCTACACTCCTCTTTACATACTCTTGCTCAGAATAATTGCGACATGGCGTGTATGGTCCGTATATGATCCTAAATTGCTCCCTGTGATCCTTGCATGCCTTGTATTGTCTCGACAGGGTCTCTTTTATCTGTACATGGCCCAAAAAGGCTTCTATGGGCAACATATGTTCCACGCAGGCTCCATTTCAATCCGATGTGATCTGCACATGCATGGGAAGGGCTACTTATGCTCTTTACACGCTCATGATGGGCTGGGTGATCCTTGCATGCTGAGGATGATTGCAGCATGGCCCGTACATGTTCCCTTGCAATCCCATTATCCTTGCACACCCGGCATTGTCTCGGCGAGGTTTGTATTGTCAGTATATGAACCAAAATAGCTTCTAAAGCTAGCACGTGTTTCACACATGCTCGGTGTCCGCCCGAAGTAAGTTTGTGCATGCCTGGGAAGGGCCACTCATGCTCTTTACACTCCTCTTACATACTCCTGTTTAGAACCATTGCGACATGGCGTCTGTGGTCTGTTTCTAATCCCAAAGTGCTCCCTGTGATCCTCGTATACCTGGCACTGTCTCGACGGGGTCTCTTTCATCTGTATATGGCCCGAAAAGGCTTCTATGGGTAACATGTGTTCCACGCAAGGACAATTTCAGTCCAATGTGATACAGTCACGTGCATCCCGTACTTGGATGCCACGTAGACATATATGAACAAGAAGCTGCACGACGTGGACGTCCGAGGTCAGGCGTGCATTGTCCTGCACATGAAGCAGTGCTAGTCCATACTGTGAGTCTCCCTCTGGAAGGATGTCAGATGATCTGTGTATCTGGTTTGCGACCGGGTGCCAAACATCTATAGATGCATAACTCCTTGTACTTTCATGGGGTAGGTCTCTTAGACCATCCCAAAGAGGGCCAAGAGGCCCAAGTTTGGGCCAGCATGCTGTCGGCCAGCCCCAGGGTGGCATGGGCCAGCCTGTCGGCCAATGTTGCAGGTCTAGGCAGCCCAATCGGCCAGCCTCAAGGGGCTTGGCCAGACCGTGGGCTAGTCCATGGGCAGCCAGCCAGCCTGGCTGGGCAGCCCACACAGGCTGCACAGGACTGCCCAGCCGTCCAATCATTGTGCAGGGTGGCCAGCCAGTTTGACAGTGTGAAACGACCACCTTAGATGAGCATTTAATGCTATTAAATCAGGTCGTGAGAATATTCAGAAATCCAACTCATGTTGTGCTGGCTGACCAGAGCTAGAAGGGGGTGTGTAAACCCAACGCTGGAATTCAGTAAATCATCTAATTATTCACGAAGGGTTGCCCTGTTCCAAGGGCCAGGACAGCCAAGGGGAGTGCTCCAACCAAGATGAACATTGCACATCAAGATTCGGTCTTTATTTTCAGATTTACATCATTCTAATAAAGCAAGTACACCATTTGTGGTGGGGGCCCTACAAAGGATATTTGGGACCCAATATTGTGTCCTCTTCTCCCCCCCTCTCTCTCTTACACAGGAGGGGGATTGATTGGAGTACGACTCCACAGTTGGAGTGACTTAGTTTGGGGAGGAGATCCAGACACGAGGAGATCTACTTCAGGCCCAAGAGCAGTTTTATGGAGCAGTCATCTTTTGCCTTGTCGTCGACAGAGGCAGAGTACCGGGCTGCTTGTGATGCTGCTTGTGAGGTGGTAACGTTGCAGAGGTTGCATTGTAGGATTGGGCTTCCACTGGAGGAACCCATGGTCATCCAGAGGCACTTTGTTCGTGAACAGATCATTGCTGATGACATCTTGCTAGAGTTGTGTTCGACGGAGGACAATACGGTGGACCTCTTCACGAAGTCGCTATCTCAGGATTTGCTCAGGCGGCACCCCAGCTCCCTGTGGTTGGTTTCACAGCCAGGAGCTGAGAAGGGGTGTTAGAAGTCATCTCCTATCTTTATGTTGACACCAGGGCCTTTGTTGTGGGTGTGCCCACCCTTGTAGGTGTTTTCTCATTTTTCCTCACTCCCCGTATTTTTTCCCCATTTTTCCCTATTTTTCTGTGGCTTGGGGGACAGCCCTGTGGTGGAAGGAGAACCTCTGAAGCTGGCCGACTGCATTTGGACATGCTGGTGCTGGCTGATTGTGTTGCTTTAGGTCCACGACCTCCCACATGAGCTAGCGGACACCCCTGCAGCTGGCCGACTGGTTTTTGGTTGGTCGTGGAGGTTTAGTGCAAGTCGGCTGCCTCTGAAACAGGCCGACTGCACTTTGGGGGCCATATAAAATGGCCCCCCATTCCCTTGTCGCATTTGTATCATTTACGAGATCTTCTTTGTGTATATAGAGCAGAGTTACACGCCTCTATCTCTCTCTCTCTTGTGCTGTTGTTTTCTGCATTGCATTTGCTCGTGTTCCCAGATCTAGTCATCAACTCCGCTGTGCATTCTGACATTTTCACCATTCATCATATCATCGTTTTGCTCCAGCCACTTGGTCAAGGTAAAACGCAGCATTCATACTCAGTTTAGAACAGTCCCAAATAGCCCCTCTCTCAGCCCTAGCTTTGCATCCCTCCCTCATTCATCATATCATCGTTTTGCTCCAGCCACTTGGTCAAGGTAAAACGCAGCATTCATACTCAATTTAGAACAATCCCAAATAGCCCCTCTCTCAGCCCTAGCTTTGCATCCCTCCCTCATTCCGTTGGGAAGACTGCATAGGCTCGAGATTGGACATCTTTGGTGCTTCTACAGCAATGTAGAGTTCAGCCCAACACTTGGTCTTCAGAGGTCTTGCGTTTGGCTTATCGTCAGTCACACCGTCAGTCTCTTTAAAGATAATAAAGCACATACTATCTCGGTAACGAGATAGGGGACCCTTCAGTGGGTAATTCGAGACCCCATACGGTGTACAGTTCTCATCTCTCTCTCTCATATCTCTCATAAGTTTGAAGTATTAAAGTGGATTGCTAAACTCGCGAAACTCAAGATACAAAAGACGGTGTGAGCATTTGTGTGACAGGATCCTCCAATACGAAGACTTCTACTGCATGTAACAACAAAAGGGTGAGGAGCTTGGCTAAACCATACCCTTTTCTAAGAGCTAATTAACCTACTTCATAATCTCCTCTTGTTGTGCGACACTCACACGATATGCGGGTTTGTTAGGTGGGGAACTACCTGGCACAAGATCTATGCGATGATCCTCGGGCCTCTCAGGTGGTAGTTCTCCTCGCAATGCATCGGCAAAACAATCTTTATATGCATTAAAAAAATTCAGCCTATCTTGAGTCAATACATCCAAATTCACATTACTTTGTTCAATTTTGTCACGAGATCTATGCGATGATCCTCGGGCCTCTCAGGTGGTAGTTCTCTTGGCAATGCATCGGCAAAACAATCTTTATATGCATTAAGAAAATTCAGCCTATCTTGAGTCAATACATCCAAATTCACATTACTTTGTTCAATTTTGTCACGAACAAAAAACAAGTACGCGGAAAGACTCTTTTTCATTGCCTTATTAATTTGGATGTGAGAAACAACTGGGATAGAATCCCCTTTCTCGACATGCATGCGGCCTTTATGCATAAAGGTGATCCTGTTGGTTTTATATTGTTTGCGGGGCTCAAGCCTATGATGCCAAGGCTTGCCACGTAATACATCACATCCATTGAGTGGAGCAATCAAGAAATGCTCACGATCCAAATAACCCTCTTTATGAATGCGCAACTTTCCAATAAGAGGCGTGACCTGCACCTCTTTGCCAACAAAAGCTGCCTCTGCTTCAATTTGGGGTCCCATGTCCCCAATCTCTATGCCCAAGGCGGCTACCATCTGTGTAGAGATGAAATTATCTATTGCACAATCATCAAACATGAATAAGGCGGGCTGATCCTAGATTTGTCAAGCTTTGCATACCAATGTCTCTTTGCCATCATGCTCAGTGGTACCCTGCACATCGGGTATGGCATGCACATTTGCCTTTGGTGGCTTGTCTTCATGCATTTGCTTGCGAGTAGAGCATTGCCTAAACATGTGCTCTTTACTACCACAAGAAAAGCATTTCCCCTCTTTGGCATATTGCTCCCTGTGCTCGGGGGTCAAGCCAAACTTGTTCTTCTTTGGTGCAATGTCTTTGGATGGGGTTCTTTCACCTTTACCATCCTTTTTGATCTTCCCGAAAGCTCTTTTTAGGTGGTTGTCCACCTTTTTGCAGGTTTAGGACAACCCTCTCTTTGCCCTTAGAACCTCCCTGATCTTGCTTAATTTTAAGCACCAATTGCTCCGTAGCAAAAGCAGATCCTATGAGCTGCTGAAGAGTGTGTTTCAGGTCAATTCAATACCTGAACGATAAGCTGGTTGCAATTTGAAGCGAAACTTCCTCTTCCTTTCATCTTCGGAGAGTTACATAAAGGGAGTTACCTCAAGCAACACTTTCCAAAACTTATTTAGCATATTGCTGCACACTTTCATTGTCTTTTTGCTCAAGTCTATCCCACTCTTGGAGGCAAAAATTGGACATAAAATCTGTCCTTGAACTCTTTCCAAGTGCAAATGGGATCTTTGGGGTCTTTTCAGTGATCCACCAATGGACAGCTGTGTTATGTGCATATACTAGGACACTAACCCACATTAGGCTTGTGAGCATGGGAACAAGCTCTGCTCTAGTGGAGCATGGGTTAGGACTAACCTTAAGGGTTAAGGTTAGGGTCAGGCATCCAAGGATCACACATGGGAAATGGAGAGTCAAGAGTCACTTGAGGGCCCTCCTATATAATAGGAGCGTGGGACACACTCAAGGGATGTTCTCTTGTGTAGAGGATTGTATCTACATTCTTGCCATTTCACTATAGAGCTGAGTGCTGTTGTATTGGAGTCATACCTCTTGGTGGTATGGGACACCAAGGTTAAGGTATGTGGTACTCCATTATATTTCATGTGCAACCCTTGGACTCGGGGATGATTGGGTGGTAGAGTTTATGCCTAATTTATGCATGTTGATTATCTAGAGAGATCTTAGGGTTTTAACAGTGGTATCAGAGCAATCTCTAGTTAATTGTTGTTGTTTTTTCTTTCTTATTCCAATTTTTGGTATTTTTTTAAAGTAAATTTTAATATTTACTAAATAAAAATGTTATTTTATTGGTTTGTTTTGGTGATTTTGCACATGGATCGTCGATATGGCGATTGGAACGTGTGTTACTACTATTCAATGGACGAATCGACATTGCGGGATAATTTCATGAGTTTAATACTTTTTTTTCCTATTTTTTGTGGTTTAAAAGAAGCATTAATGAAAATTTTTACCAAAATACCACATATTTTGCTGTGGATATTTTTGGTAGAATAGATTCCCTAAATTTCTATAATTTTTAGGAATTTTTTTTTAATTTTTTTTAATTTTTTGAGCATTTTTATGGTTAAATATGTATTTTTCATGCATTTTGCGAGTTTTTCGCAGGTATGTTTTCGATTTTCTACTAATTTTTTGCTGAAAAGCAGTATGGGACAATCAATTGATGCATTGGGTTCTCTCCCATGCATGTAAAGTTCCTCTCTTCTCCAAAATCTAAATTTTTTTCTTCTTTTTCTCTCTCGTGCGTGTGAACACATTTTAATAGGATGATTTAATTAAATATTAATCATAATTAAACTTAATTATGATTAATAAGAGATTAATTAAACCTTAATTATCCACCTCTCTAACAGAGAAGAGGAGGAGAGGATGAAGAGAGAATATTTGGAGAAGATGGAGAGGAGAGAAGAGTGAGGAGAGATTCACTCTCTCCCTCTCTCATTTCGGCGCCCAGGCGGGAGGGGAAGGACTGCGCAGCAGCTGCCAGCGGAAAAAAGACTCCCCTCCCTAAAAAAAATTTTGTAAGCTTTACATTAAAATTTTTAAATTTTCATTGGATTTGAGAATTATCGAACGAAATTGAAAATTTCGTGAACGATGGGATTCTCATGAGGAATTAGGAATATTCTAGAAATTATTTTTAAAAATCCTAAAAATTGATATTTTTTAAATATCAATGGTATTTTGACAAAATTATTTGCTATTTTTTTTTAAAAAAAATTATAGGTTTAGAGTGCCATAAGATGGGTTGTGAGCATGGGAGCATGAAAACAAGCTCTAGTGGAGCATGGGTTAGGACTAACCTTAAGGGTTAAGGTTAGGGTCAGGCATCTAAGGGTCACACATGGAAAATGGAGAGTCAAGAGTCACTTGAGGGCCCTCCTATATAATAGGGGCATGGGACACACTCAAGGGATGTTCTTTTGTGTAGAGGATTGTATCTATATTCTTGTCATTTCACTATAGAGCTGAGTGCTGTTATATTGGAGTCATACCTCTTGGTGGTATATGGGACACCAAGATTAAGGTATGTGGTACTCCATTATATTTCATGTGTGCAACCCTTGGGCTCGGGGGTGGTTGGGTGGTAGAGTTCATGCTTGATTTATGCATGTTTATGCATGTTGATTATCTAGAGAGATCTTAGGGTTTTAACAAGCTGTCCCCTTCAAGAACATGCTTACATGATGAATTTTGGACTTCTCAATGAAGTCCTCATCACTAAAAGCAATGTCGAACTGTGCCACAAAAGCTAGCACCTTAGAGGCATTTTTCTCTCCATGAAAGGCATCAAATTTCACGGACTTGTCTCCTGTCTTAAACTCCTTGAGCTTTTTGGGATTGGATGCATGTTCTTCTCTCTTTCTCTTCCTCTGATCTAATGGGGCAGCCCTCTCTGCATGGGCTTCATGGGCAACCAAAGATGTCTCAAGAGACACAGTGGCATGTGCATTAAGAATCTGTGGCCCCGATGCATGCGACCTCCCGAAGTGATGCAATGTCTCACCACGAGACAACTCAATGGGCAAAGTCTTTCGGCTTGCATGCCGACCACTCTCTCCATGACATACATTCTTTGAATCCACAAGGCCATCATGTCGCTCCCTAGCTCCCAACATGCACATATTTATTGCCTCTTGTCCCATGAGGAGTAGATGCATGGCGAGAAGTGACTGATACCTCTTCCTTGTGTATAAAAGACCTCAACCATTGAGATGCTGGGTCTCCAGCTTCAAACGAGATGGGTTCTTGAATACTAACTGTCCATCCTCTCCTTCCTTGAGATCACCCTTGCGGATCAGATAGGAGAGTGCCAACTCCCTTGGCTTCTTGCCCACTTCACGAGCCATGGACTCAAAAGTCATATCCACCATAGCATCAGCTTTCCTTGCTTCAATGACACTTTGTACATGGGGATATTTATGCAAAAATTTCAGCTCTTGCTCCTTTGCCTACAAAAGCTTCTTCATGTGCTCCAATCTAGCCCTCAATGCATTGGGCTCATCCTCATGCATAGGCTCTTTTCCACGAGATGGCTTTTTCATGAATGCACTGTCATAACCTCTCTCAAGAGGTTTGTGCCTTCCAAGCAATGCATCAGAATCACGTGAAGCACTTGGATATATGGCATGTGATAATAGTCCACTAGGCTCCAGACTACCTAACCAGTACCTGGAATACCCAATAGACGCGAATGATGCATACTTGTTTGTTGAAAAACTTGTGCCTAGTTTTTGCAGGAGGTAAGTATGCATTTATTTATCTAACACATGTGACAGGCCATGAAGAAGTACCATCAAGAACAAGGACATCGGTCAAAGAAAAGACATTGAGATGTTGCCAGATGAGCAGATGAATCATGACACCACAGATATGGGAAAAGACTAGATGCACAAGCTCACCAGATGGGGCTAGTATCTTGAAACATATGGATGTACGAAAACATATGTATGTACCAAGAACATATGGATATACAAGGAACATATAGATATACTAGGGACATATGGATGTACTTGGAAGATATCGACATGCTTGGAACACTTGCGGTCCGCAGTTCAGAACAACTGTGATGTAAGAGGGAGGGAATGTAACTATTTGGCCCTCCTAGCTCTATTTCACATGATGAAACCCATGCCCGGACTTCAGACAGGTGGAAGAAGACATGGGGACAAAGTCCATAAGGTTTGATTAAGAAAAAGCACCATTCTTGGTTAAAAAGCCAGAAAAATCAAAAAGTCAAACAAGATTGACCGCGAGCTAAGGGCACCATTGGAAAGAGGAGATCGAGCCGGACAAAAAAGCTAAAAGGCGCTTTCTCAAAAAGCAGCTCTAAGGCCAAAAAGCAAGACCTTAAAGCCACAAAGCACCAAAAGTTGAGTAATATTTTATTAATAAAAGTAAAAAGAGCAAAAGCAAAGACAAAAAGGAAAAAGCAAAGCATAAAAGGCAAAGCAAAAGCATGGACAAGCTTTTGGCAAAAAGCAAAGCCCTTTTCAAGTATAAAAAGGCTTGAACCGCTCTTGTAGCATCATGAAGGAGATCGTGGAGTGTGTGTGGGCATCATTATGATCATGTAGAGCTTCTTCTTCGCCATCAACACCTTCTCCAACTTGCTTTTCAAATGTACCGTCAGTCCTAGACTTGTATGGGCATATGCATGGGCAATACAAACGCGTGTACGGAGCTGTACGGTAATGTATGGACAGAAATTTCAAAAACCCTAAAACTGCTCCAAAAACCCTAAGAACTTCTTTTTGGAGGTTTTTATCACCCAAAAACCATTAAAAATAGGTTTTATATCAGTTTTCTTGCCAAAAAGAGCTTTTCCATGTTTTCTTCATCGACAAGGTTATAGGATTTGTGGAGATTACTCATGGAAACTTGGACTACTTGAACTTGGATATGAACTTGAACTTGGATATGAACTTGGACATAGAGCTTGGACATGGAACATAGAGCTTGGACATGGAGAACTTGGACATAGAGCTTGGAAATGAACATGGAACTTAGACATATACCTTGTACATGGATCTAGACTTGGACTTGATCTAGACTTGGTTTTGGATTTGAGTAAAAAAGTAAAAAACAAAAGCATGGCTAGCTTTTGGGCAAAAAGCAAGATGCCCCTCAAGTATAAAAATAGCATGAATCTCTCTTCATGATCATCAACCAAGTGCGAGTTTTCATCGCTGGCTACCCTTGCTGATCTACGCCATACGACTGCTCCCCCTGTTGATTTGCGCCATACGACTAGCTCCTGTTGCCGCACTATTGTCTACGCCACCTAATCTGCTGCTACTACCTACGCCGCCTAATCTGCTGCTACTATCTACGAAACTGTGCCCCACCTGTCGTACAGCTGCTGCTGCCGACCAAACTATTGCCATACAGCTGCCGCCGACCAAACTATTGTCGTACAGCTGCGGCCGCCTATTGTCTGCGCCATACAGCTGTCATATTGACGCCTGCTGATTGTGCCGTAAGGAACTGTTGCTGTTCTGCTGAACTGCACCGGCTGTCGTGCTGCCATGTCTCTGTACGAACTTTGGGGGCTGTTTTTACTCCGGATTGAGCGACTAAACTACTGCTGAATATCGTAAGCTTCATCATACACTTATCACTTGTGTACCTCGTTGACAAGCTTGGGTACGTTGGATTTGCTACTAGCCCAGTAAGAGATCTTGTGGGTCATCCCCGTGGTGTGCTCGGCAACAGGATCTCGTGCCTCGGATGCCCTCTACAAGGCACAACCAGGACAATTCCAAGGGGAAGGTTGTAACTTGTGTGACGTATTGGAAAGTTGGGTTGATTCAGTGGATGCATATTTTGGCATAGTGGGCTATAATGAAAGGAGTAAGATGGCCCTTATAAGGTTAAAGCTCATGGAATGCCATAGTTACAACTGGAAGAGCTATTGCCATACTAGATCAACATGTATTAACTTGGGATGACATGAAGAATCACATCTGTTAGAGATACCCTCCTTCTAGGTTTCAAGAAACCAAGATGAACAAGTTCAGGTACTCCTCTACATGATCTCACGAAGAAGAAAACTGCTTTCAAATGAACTTCAAAGGAACAGGATGCTTTCTTGCAGCTCAAGCATGCTATCATATGTGGTCCAGTATTGATTGTTCCTAACTTGCACAAGTCATTCGTGGTTGAGTGTGATGCTTGTGGTGATTGTATTGGAGCTGTCCTAAATCAAGAAGGGCATGCAGTTGCATACGAGAGCCGTCGTTTGCATGATGCTGAGCTTCATATGGATATCTATCAGAAAGAGCTCTTGGCTGTAATTCACGCCTTAAAGATTTGGAAACATTACCTTCTTGGGGCTGAATTTGTAGTCAAGACAGATCATCAAAGCTTGAGATATTTTCTATCTCAAACAAAGCTTTCAGAGAAACAGATGAGAATGGCAAACTTTCTTTCCATGTTTCATTCTCAGATTGTGCATACTCCAGGAAAGAAAAATGTAGTGGCCGATGCATTATCCAGGAGGCCTTATGTTGCTGCAGTCTTAGTGGCCTCTCATGGCGACTTATCTGCTATGCGAGATTTGTATCATTTGGATGCTGATTTTTGCCATATATGGACTGATTTGATGGCTGGTCATGTTATCAACGAGGGTTATCTTATGAAGGATAATTGCCTATGTGTGGTGAAGGATTTGCGTCCAAAGGTTATGGACGAATGTCACGCTCCACCATATGCTGGTCATAGAGGTATTATGCCCACTACTCGCATGATTCAAAGATATTTCTTTTGGCCAAGCATGCGTAAAGACATTGAGGCTTATGTACGTGCATGTATGACTTGCCAAAAGGTGAAATTTGACGGGCAAAAACCTCCAGGTTTGCTTCAGCCATTGTCTATTCCCTCGCAACCTTGGGAAAGTATTACTATGGATTTTATTATGGATTTGCCTAGATCCCAACATGGAAATGATGCTATTTGGACCATTGTGGACAGGTTTAGCAAGCAAGCTCATTTCTTGCCCGTCAAGAAAACCATTAAAGCTGATCATATGGTAAAGCTTTTTCTTGCAAATATTTTCAAGCATCATGGTATGCCTAAATCCATTGTTGGGGATAGAGATCCCAAGACTACGAGCCTATTTTGGAGGGCTTTATTTGATAACATGGGTACTAAGCTTGAGTTTTCATCAACTTATCATCCCCAAACGGATGGCCAAAGTGAAGCTGCAAATTCAGCCGTGTTGGATTTGTTGAAATGTTATGTGGCAAATCAAAAGACTGCATAGGAGAAGTATCTTCCACTTGTTGAGTTTGCCTACAACAATACGATCCATGCTTCCACAGGAAAGGCTCTGTTTGAGATTATTTATGGCACAGTGATATTGCCACCCATCCTTCGTACTAAGGATGAGATTTTTGCAACTAATGAATATGTTTGTGACTTGGATGTTGCCTTTGGTCAGGTACGGACAGCCATTGCAAGATCTCAGGATAAGCATAAAATGGCTGCTGACAAGCATAGAAGGGACATGGAAGTCAAAGAAGGTGATTGGGTTTTGCTGAAATTTGAGAAGGCTCGGCTTCGGAAGAGGCCAGGACGAGAAGGATCATATCCTAAGCTTTCTCCTCGCTATTACGGACCCTTCAAGGTGATTCAGAAGATCAATGAAGTGTCCTACAGGCTTGCTTTACCTAGTCACTTGAAGATTCACAATGCTTTTCATATGAGTCTATTTCGAAAATATGTGGGGCCAGATCCTCATGAGCCTGTCACAAAAGATTTGCCAGAAATTGAAGAGCTTGAGGAGATCCTCCAGCCAGAACAGATTGTTTTTCACAAGGAGAGAAAGCTACCTGCAGGAAAGCTTTCCAGGAGATACCTTGTGAAGTTTAAGAATTATTTGCCTATTGATGCCAAGTGGGTAAATGAGGATTATTTTGTTGATTACCCACAGTTGTTGCAGGCATATCTTGAGGCTTTTCAGTTGAGGACAACTCTTTAGAAGCCCGGGGGGATGTCACCAATTGGCTGACCATTTGGTCCATCTCCAGTTTTTGCATCTCGTTCACTTGAGGCCAGGCCAGTGTCTCATGTGAAGAGACCAGTATTTTCCTGACATGGACGGGAGCCAGACTGGTGCCACCCGTGTGTTAGCAGGATGGTGTCGTATGGACGGGAGCCAAACTGGTGCCACCCGTGTGTATGACCTAGACTGTGTTCGACCCATGGGATTGTCACGCCATGGAAGAGCCCGTATTCGTGCCGTGTCTTGCCTATGGGACTGTCACACCATAGGGAGGCTCGTGCCTGGAACTGTGTCTTACCTATGGGACTGTCACTCCATAGGAAGACCGGGTTTTTATGTTTTTATGTCGTGCCAGTTTTGTGCCGACAGATATTTTGTACTTGTTCCATGAACCGGAGATATGTCCATGATACTATTTGCACATGCACTCATGTTCTGCATGTTTGAAACTGTTTTCGCATGACTTGTATTTTTGTGTTTGCCTGCATGACGTGTTACTTACTGAGCGGGGATGCCTGCCATTGAATCGTGAAGTCTCCTCTGTCTTCTGACGAGTTTTAGTGCATGTGAACAGGTGGTAAGTATATCGCACATGTTATTTTAATACTTTATATTCTAACCCCTTTGTTTTATAAGGTTTAATGTTCACACACACTTAAAAGTGGGCACCCCCTTTGGGCACCCACTTAGAGGCCAAGGTGGGGAGCCCCACTTAAGTGAGTGTGGGAGTGGGCATGGTCACCTACCACATCCCCATAGAACTGGCCGCCCACATGCAAGCGTGGGGGGGCCAGCCAAATCAAAATGTTAACTCCACTTTATTTTTTTTATAAAAAAAACCTTCACCTCCAGCGTAGAACAACCGGGCGATTGGTTTTCCATCATCTTCGTAAAAACAAAACGGCGACCACCTCCTGCGCTTGCTTTTCCCAGGCGGCTGGCTGCCCTATCGACTGCACTACAGGCTGCCAAACTGCATGTGCTGCGCTTGTGTTACCTGCAGGCTGCCCACCGTCTACCATTCCCAGGCTGCGCTTATGTTATCTGCAGGCTGCCCACCTTCTACAGTTCACAGGCTGCGCCTGTTTTACCTACAGGGCTGCCCACCATCCTCATAGGCGGCTGCCACAGTTCAGATTATGCTCTTCCACTCCATCTTCTCTCCACGCTGCAGCCAGGCCTCTCCTCCATTGCAAGTGGGTACTCCTTCCCTCACAGCAGGCGGCTGTGGTCTTTGTGGTTGTACTTATCCTGGTAGCTACGCTAATTTCTCAACGAGGCGGCTGTGCCATCTCAACAAGGTTGCACATCTTCAAGTGGCAACAACTGGTGTTTCACTCAAGTAACTGTACACATGGGTATTGGACTTCCTCTATCTGCCATCCTCAAGTAAGTGAAATTTCAGATTTAAATAAAGTATTTCGTGTTAAATCTGCTAAGGGATTCACTCCCCCACGGTAACACCCGTTCGGTGCCGGGTAGTCCAAGCTTTATTGGAGAACCTCAGTCCAAAGGTGCTGAGATCGGGAGAGCCAAGCGTTAGTACGAGAGCGCCTGTTTGTGCGTGGTCTCGGAACACCAGTGAGGCGCTCTCCGCGGAGCCCAGTGAAAGCACAGAACCGTAGAGATTGGACCACGCTAGTGGTCATTCTGCTTCGAGCATCTACATCGAATTTCGACTTCGAGCCTATTTTGTTTGGTACTGTTTTCATATGTACATGGACATCATCTGGTTCTTGGAACCCATGGTGCATTGTATTTATTAAATACTCCCAATAAATATATCATATATTGAGAGGGGGGTCGGCCCGTTCCGGCCCCAGTGCTGGTGTCCATCTTTCCATTTCATTTTCATTTCAATTTCAAGTTGAATTAAGTTGTCCATTTCAAATTTGTGGTTTTAAAGTTGTGCTATTAAGCGTGTGGGTGTCCAACGGAGTCTTCCCACTTGACGGGATCGGTTTCAGGAGGTCTGAGGCCAAGTGGCCAAACCAAGTGGAAAACTTCTCTTAGCAAAGCATGCCTAAAGAGAGACCTTCTTTCAAGCACCTTACATGGGAGATCAACAATTTGAGAAATGAGGTGTCGTAGATGCCAACAACCAGGACATCAGCTTAAGGACTACCTATTATCTACCAAGCCTACCGTTTTAGTTCAAAGTAATCAAGTGCCCCCATATTGGGGAAACCCAAGAGGCAAAGCTCCAACCCAGGTTGTCGTGTCTAAAGTTGTCACAATCTCTAAAGAAAGGGATCAAGATAGAGGTCATATTCATGCAATAGTTGTGCATCAGGGGCCTAATCGTCAATTCTTGGTGATTCAAGCTCTAGCAAGCTATCACGCTTAGAATTTTAAGCTTTTAATTGATTTTGGAAGTAAACATTCATTCTTATCACCTGGATGCTTGCGAAATTTAGTCCTAGAACAAAGCCTTCTTTTCACCTGCCACCACGATAGAATTTTAGTTCAAGGTATTACATAATGGAATACTAGGCATGGATTGGCTCATCCAGAACCAGGCCACCATTCATTGCCATAAGAGGACTATCTCCTTTCTTGACCTTAGTGGTACTTGAGTATAGGGGAATAAAGAGAGGGGTTACCCCCAGTTACACTTAGTCAAGGCGAGTAAATTATTAAAGGAGCCGAGGAAGAAGCAAGCAATTTATGTAATCAAGCTGAACCCGATGGATAATGAATCTCACAATAAGCAACCAAAGTGGCTAAGTGAGTATGTAGACATCTTTCCTGAGGAGTCAACGAAGATGCCACTTATCCCGTGATGTGGATCATGAGATTAAACTAGCACCAGGAGTCCAACCCATAGCCAAGAGAGCCTACAAGATGATAGTGCCCAAAGCTATAAAGCTTAGGGAATAGTTGAGATAGCTCTTGGAGTAAGGGTTTGTGCAACCAAGTGTTTTGCCATGGGGAGCTCCAGTTCTCTTCCAAAATAAGAAGGGCATGACATTTGGATTATGCATCAATTATAGGGGTTAACCACCAAGAACAAGTATCACATAAGTGTATCAATGAGCCTCTCGATCGATTTCAGAGTGCCCAAATGTTTCCCAAGATAGGTCTTAAGTCCAGGTACTATCAAATCAAAATAAAGATATTCTGAAGACACCATTTAATACTCGCTACCGGCACTATAAATTTACACTAATGCCCTTGGGATTGACAAACCCCGCAACCACCTTCAATAGGTTGATGCAAGAGATTTTCAGACCCAGCTTCAGAAATCTATAGCAATTTGTCCAACAAACTCTACAACCGCACTCTAAGAACATAACATGATGTAGTCAAACTTTCATATGCCACAAGCATGTACTCCTGAATCATATGCCACAAGCATGTATTGCTGAATCAATGCCTACAATTACACCACCCCATTAAAAAATTGTCGCATGCAAGCAAGCAACATAAAAAATTTTCAAAAGCAAGCAAGAAACAACATTTCATAAAACTAGATGTGGCATTGATAAGTACACCCAATCACAGAGCTACTCTAACAAGATATGCTATGAGAAAACCCACATGCATAGAGGCAAAGAGAGGAGAAAAAAGAATCAAAAAGGTCAAAACAGCACCACCGCCAATAATATGAGCAACAATGTCATGTCCAAGCCACACAAGAAGGATGATAGTCCTCACCAATATACTAGAACAAGGACGTGACTGCTCGCCACACAGCTGCCACAATAGCCATCATGTTGCTCCACCATTTGCACGTCAACAAGGTGAGCAGCAAGGGAGGGGCGACAACCATGGATTGAAGGAGGGGTGGGGTCAAGCAGAGTTTCCAAGTAGTGGTCGGTTCCTAGCCGGCCGCTTATCGGACAAAATGGCCCCCCCCTCACCCATAGCAAGACCACCCAATAAGAATGAAGTGCGCAAAGTTCCGTAGTTTCCATACATGGGACTGGTTCCTGAGCCGATCCCATGATGGACGGGGTGGAACTACACATGAGAGCGTACGACATGCATACAGGCAGGGGATACGCCAATGCACCGCAAAGGTTCCCCACGGGAGCGTGCAAGTGCGCTGCCTGACGCCGTCAGACTTATTTGTTGTGAAAGAGTGTGAGTGCTTCCCATGGGGGGCGATACAATACGGCCCCTCCTCGTATGCAGTTTTCGGCCTACACGTGGTGAAGGTGCATGTGGATGGGTGGAGTGCTGAGATGAAGGAGGCCCGCTGCCCTCCTTTCGTATCACGATTGCCTAACCCTAATCCCTCTGCTACTACTCACAAAAAGTACCTTGCATGGTGCGAGAGGATACAGGCATGATGGCGGTTGTTGCAGGTAGTGCGGCGGCAAGCACGTCATGCGGCTTTTTGCTTGCCCAGGTCCGTCGTAGGAGTAGGCTGGTCGGGTTTCCAACCAGGCTGCCAGCCACTGAAGTAGCTCGCGATCTCCTGAACGACTGCGAGCTCATGATGCTGATGATGATGATGATGCTGCTTCTGCTGCTGGTGGCGCGGGCTGTTGGACGCAGGTGCGCCCACTTGCTGCTTTGGGGGCTGGGAGGGCGCCATGCAGAAGAGCGCGACGAACAGGAGGAAAAATGAAGCAAAGGTTTTACGCCAAAAAATGACCTTTTATTTTTTTGCTCGAAGGGACCAAATAATAAGGCTCACCATTGCGGTAGAGCAATTGATGAAGAGTGTATGTGTTTGGGGTAAGGTCTGGTGATCAAGTCTTACTTCCAGCGGACACTCCTTGGTACAAATAAAAAATCTCGCATTACAAAAAAAAAAAGACTCCCCAACGTTTTATTGGTGTATTTAATTAATTTTCTTTCTTTTGATGAGGACACACATCGGACATTGGATTTATATCCTAAGGTTCATGACGTTGGCTTCTGGACGCGTGTTAGTCTCCGAGTTTATTGCATGTCCGCTTCCTTTTTTGTTTGTACATGATCGTATCTTCTGGAATGCTCGTGCTGCGGGCATGGCATGCGTCCGCGTGCTTCTGGAGGTCGTTCATGCGGCCGTTTATGCCATGTCGTGTTCTCCATGTCAGTGCTGATGCCGGGGACGTACGTCGTTCGTGGCAGCCTTTGGCCGTCCCTATTTTTGGCAAGTTATGGTGCCTCTTCCTATTTAATTAATAGTGTCGTCATCTTTTGTCTGTATGTACGTCTTCTATTATTGCTGTTTGCTATCACAGTTGCTCTCGTGGTCTTCACTAAAATGGTTCCTAAAAGGAAAGCCATGAATGATATCACAAATTTTATGCGTGTTGATCGCCATCTTTCTTCTTCCGCTTGTCGTGAAGGAGACCCCTCCACGTTCGATACCCCTGTGACAACTGTCGGTGTTTCTTCTCGTCATTCTGATGGAGGTGCTCCCTGCATGCATAATCTGCCACAACCAGCACAAACTTCAGATTTCCCTACGGCAACGACTGTGCCCAGAGAGGTGGTTGTGGCGCCCCGCATCACAACTCCACCGGATGGCCCTTCCACAGTGCGTAATCTCCATGCCATCAAACAAAGAGCAAGGTCCTCCGGTGTGTAAAGCTTTTTGTTGAAACTTTCTTTCCGAATACCACTTGTTGAACGTCATTTCTGCTTCGCTAATGAGCCTTATTTCTCTTGTGCATGTAGGAAACTGAATAAATGTCCATTTCTTTCATAATGAAAAAAAGCTTGGAGCATGCGCATGCAGTGGTTCGCATCTATCAATTAATAATATTTGTTCTTGATTTTCTATAAAAAACCGTGTGCATTCATAAATAAATCTTGTGTTTCTCTTTATTTTCTACACATGGTCCACTAATAAGAGTCCCCAATGTTTTCTTTGGTTATGTATGCTCATCTGTTTGTTGTTCCCGCATTTGTTTGTGAGCAAAAAACAAGGCTCCCCAACGTTTTCTTTGGATATAACATCGTCCAGATTATTGCTTTGAATGTAGTATTCAAAATAATACATTATTTAAAAATGATATTTTTCCACGCCGCGGGATTGACATACTCTAATAAGAAAGGCAAGAAGACAGTAACAACGGACAAAAACGCTGACTCCGATTCGTCAGTCCACAAAATACCCAAATTCCCATCTGAGAAAAAAACTAGGCTAGCCGAGGTGTCTGTCACTATAGGTATCAGGAATAGAGATATTAAATTGTCTTCCTAGCAAGCCATTAGAAGAGTTCATTAGAATGGAGTGTTTAAAAGGTCTTTTCGCATTAGAGAAAGGGGGACGTTAAATCACTTGCACTTTCAAATTGTTGCTAGTTTAATGGCACCATCGTTGATTAACATAGGAAAAACCATAAAGAGATCCCTGGGTTGGGATTTGTTTAAGTTGGAAGGTGCCTTGGTGATGTGCAGAGGCCTTAGACAGATTAAGATGCACACATTAGAAGGGATGATAGGATATTGTATGAAGGATTTGCACAAACCGTGTGAGATCCCTGTCCCCACCGCTCAACGAATTCACGGGTGCTAGCAACAGAAGTAGCACTTCTTACGTGGGGCAGGGTCCCTCACTCAGGACCTCGCCCACAGATATCCGAACAAGAGACTAATCCATCGGTTCTTCCAAAACCGAACCCGGAAAAAACTTCCCTTGCCCGGAAAGCACGGGTGATTCCTCCAAGATAATTTTTCTCTAACGTAGTCAAAAGCCTTAACTAACTGAACTGATCTGACCGAACCCGTAAGTCCCATAGTCAGATCAGGGAAAAGATTACACTTGGATCATAGAGACCAACGCTTTTTTCCTCATTGAGAGGCACAGCCATTGATTCTTTTCCATACAACAATTTTTGTCCGAGATTTACTTCATCTATCATACCATAACAGAATTGAGTCTCAATTTAGGGACCCATCAGTCCAGCAGTCCCATGGGTTAGCCAACCGCCCACAACCACTATAGTGATGGGATCCAATTAAGAATTTGGTTAGGTTTTGTCTCAGGCACCAGGGAAAAGAGTTCCCAGGCTCCCTAGCCGGGTATTCATGCAAACTTAAAATTAGTCACACCACTTACACACCCAATATTAAATTGCCTTTTTCACAGAATCAGCTGTCATTAAAACAATCATTTAATGAAATCATAGAGTCACTGATCATAATCCTCAAAATCTCCGGTTGAATCCTTAATTCCAATCATTCCTTCATCGGTGTACCTATACGGCATCATTGGCAACCAGAACGCTCACCACCTGTCCACTCAGGGGGCCTTTTCGATAGTTCCTAGCTCATAGTAACCGGCAATATATTCACATATCAAAATGGAATCTCCGTTGAAGATCAGCAAGGTCAACCAACGGATGGATTCATATAAAAAAGCCATGGACTCATCCGTTTGAGGGACCAGCAAGGTCAATCAACCAGATCCATGCCCGAATTCAGAAAACAACTCCTACTCCTTGTTCCAATATCTTCCTCGACGCATGCGTGGGTATTGTTTAGTGACCCAGAGCCCGCACACCGTATGGTCAGCACTCTCTAGGATCCTTCGCAGGTGACCTAGCGCTTCACTCATAGGCCGCTTCATTGGTCCCTCATCCACCGTACTGGAAGCTCACCATTTTAATTGAACCGAGGGTGGTCAAGACCTCGGCCGACCTTGCTACGCGAGATGTCCTCCATTGACTCTCCGTCAGTTGTTGCAACTTTATTAAACTAGGTCTCCACAACCTCATTCACAAGACGATCAAAATGCTTCCCCAGTATTCTTGACATAAAACAGCCATTTGAAAACAGGTCATAAATATAGTTTCTATAATAAACTCTCATCTTTCCACATTGTTCCACATCAATTCTCATTTATTTCATGTGTATTCCCATTCTCATCACATCATTTTCCATTTCATCACATCTTTTCTCATTTATCTGCATTAGATCTCATCCACTCTCATCTACCCATATCCACATCTCATCACATCACATTCATTCACATCTCATCCATTCAGACCACATCACATTCACTCACATCACATCTCATTCATTTTACCTCACATCTCATTCATTCACTCACATCTATCCCAATTCACATCACATCACATCACATTCATTCATATCCATCATATTCACATTCATTCATATCCATCACATTCACATTCATTCATAATCATCACATTCACATCCACATGTATTTATGACACATCACATCATATTCTTTCACATACACATCTATATTCATTCTTTCACATACTCATTCACATCAATTCTTTCACATATACATCCACATTCATTCTTAACTTATACATTTACATCCATTTTCATCACATACCATCCACCCATATCCCATATCATTCATTTACATCTTGATTCACATAACATCGCATCTCATCTATTCATTCACATCTATCTGATTCACATCACATCTTATCACATCTACTCACCTATATTCACATTACATCCATCCATCCATCCATTCACATCTATCTGATTCACATCACATCCATCCATCCATCCATTCACATCCATCCATTCACATCTATCTGATTCACATCGCATCCATCCATCCATCCATCCATTCACATCTATCTGATTCACATCACATCTCATCACATCTATTCACCTTACATCTCATCACCTCTATTCACATCCATCCATCCATTCACATCTATCTGATTCACATCACATCTCATCACATCTATTCACCTCACATCTCATCACCTCTATTCACATCACAACAACCCATCCATTCATTCACACTTATCTAATTCTCATCACATCTCGTTACATCTATTCATAGAATTTAAACATAGAATTTAAGAGAATTCTAATTTTTGATATAAAGATTCTTTACGCATCTATTTGTGCATAAAAAACAACTACAGTGGGAATAACACTTTTATAAAAATCCTTTTATGCATAAATTCAATTTTAAGGAAAATAACACTTTTAAAATAAAATTAAATCCTTTATGCATCTTTCTATGCATAAAATCAATTTTAATGAAAATAACACTTTTGAAAGAAAATAATTATTTTATGTATCTTTCTATGCATAAAATCAATTTTAATGAGAATAACACTTTTGAAAGAAAAATAAATCCTTTATGTATCTTTCTATGCATAAAATCAATTTTAATGAGCATAACACTTTTGAAAGAAAAATAAATCTGCATCTTTCTATGCATAAAATCAATTTTAATGAGAATAACACTTTTGAAATAAAAATAAATTCTTCATGCAACTTTCTATGCATAAAATCAATTTTTATGAGAATAACACTTTTGAAATAAAAATAAATCCTTTCTACATCTTTCTATGCATAAAATAAATTTTAATGAGAATAACACTTTTGAAAGAAAATAAATTTTTTATGCATCTTTCTATGCATAAAATCAATTTTAATGAGAATAACACTTTTGAAAGAAAAATAAATCCTTTATGCATCTTTCTATGCAAAAAATCAATTTTAATGAGAATAACACTTTTGAAAGAAAAATAAATCCTTTATGCATCTTTCTATGCAAAAAATCAATTTTCATGAGAATAACACTTTTGAAAGAAAAATAAATCCTTTATGCATCTTTCTAAGCATAAAATCAATTTTAATGAGAATAACACTTTTAAATGTAAAAATAAATCTTTTATGCATCTTTCTATGCATAAATCAATTTTAATGAAAATAACACTTTTGAAATAAAAATAAATCCTTTATGCATCTTTCTATGCATAAAATCACTTTTAATGAAAATAACACTTTTGAAAGAAAATAATCCCTTTATGCATCTTTCTATGCAAAAAATCAATTTTAATGAGAATAACACTTTTGAAAGATAAATAAATCCTTTATGCATCTTTCTATGCATAAAATCAATTTTAATGAAAACAATACTTTTATAATAAAAATTTCCATTATGCATCTTTCTATGCATAAAAATTAAATTCAATGAAAACAACATTTTTATAATAAAGAAATTTTCATTATGCATCTTTCTATGCATAGAAATTAAATTCAATGAAAACACATATATAACACTTTTATAATAAAAAAATTTCCATTATGCATCTTTCCATGCATATACATTAAATTCAATGAAAACAACACTTTTATAATAAAACGATTTCCAATATGCTGTGAGATCCCTGTCCCCGTCGCGCAACGAATTCAGGGGTGCTAGCATCGGAAGTAGCACTTCTTACGCGGGGCAGGGTCCCTCACTCGGGGCCTCGCCCCCCACGAATATCTAGACAAGAGACTAATCCATCGGTTCTTCCAAAATCGAACTCGAAAAAAACTTCTCTTGCTCGAAAAGCACAGGCGATTCCTCCAAGATAATTTTTCTCTAACGTAGTCAAAAGCCTTAACTAACTGAATTGATCTGACTGGACCCGTAAGTCCCATAGTCAGATCAGGGAAAAGATTACATTTGGATCATATAGACCAACGCTTTTTTCCTCATTGAGAGGCACAGCCGTTGATTCTTTTCCAAAGAACAATTTTTATCCAGGATTTACTTCATCTATCGTACCATAACAGAATTGAGTCTCAATTTAGGGACCCATCAGTCCAACCTAACCCCATCCAGTCCCGTGGGTTAGCCAACCTCCCAACCACTGTAGTGATGGGATCCAATTAAGAATTTGGCTAGGTTTTGTCCCGGGTACCAGGGAAAAGAGTCCCAGGCCCCCTAGCCGGGTATTCATGCAAACTTAAAATTAGTCACACCACTTACACACCCAATATGAAATTGCATTTTTCATAGAATCAACTGTCTTTAAAACAATCATTTAATGAAATCATAGGGTCACTGATCATAATCCTCAAAATCTCCGGTTGAATCCTTAATTCCAATCATTCCTTCATCGGTATACCTATACGGCATCATTGGCAACCAGAACGCTCACCACCTGTCCACTCAGGGGGCCTTTTCGATAGTTCCTAGCTCATAGTAACCGGCAATATATTCACATATCAAAATGGAATCTCCGTTGAAGATCAGTAAGGTCAACCAACGGATGGATCCATATAAAAAAGCCATGGACTCATCCGTTGAGGACCAGCAAGGTCAATCAACCAGATCCATGCCCGAATTCAGAAAATAACTCCTACTCCTTGTTCCAATATCTTCCTCGACGCATGCGTGGGTATCGTTGGCGACCCAGAGCCCGCACACCGTATGGTTAGCACTCTCTAGGATCCTTTGCAGGTGACCTAGCACTTCACTCATAGGCTATTTCATTGGTCCCTCATCCACCATACCGGAAGCTCACCATTTTAATCGAACCGAGACTGGTCAAGACTTCGGCCGACCTTGCTACGCGAGACGTCCTCCATTGACTCTCCGTCAGCTGTTGCAACTTTATTAGACTAGGTCTCCACAACCTCATTCACAAGACGGTCAAAATGCTTCCCCAGCATTCTTGACATAAAACAGCCATTTAAAAACAGGTCATAAATGCAGTTTCTATAACGAACTCTCGTCTTTTCACATTGCTCCACATCAATTCTCATTTATTTCATGTGTATTCCCATTCTCATCACATCATTTTTCATTTCATCACATCTTTTCTCATTTATCCACATCAGATCTCATCCACTCACATCTACCCATATCCACATCTCATCACATCACATTCATTCACATCTCATTCATTCAAACCACATCACATTCACTCACATCACATCTCATTCATTTTACCTCACATCTCATTCATTCACATCTATTCCGATTCACATCCCATCACATCACATTCATTCATATCCATTTTATTCACATTTATTCATATCCATCACATTCACATTCATTCATATCCATCACATTCACATTCATTTATAAACATCAAATTCACGTCCACATATATTTATGACATATCACATCTCTTTCCATCACATCATATTCTTTCACATACATATCTATATCCATTCTTTCACATACTCATTCACTCTTTCACATATACATTCACATCCATTCTTCACTTATACATTTATATCCATTTTCATCACATATCATCCACTCATATCCCATATCATTCATTTACATCCTGATTCACATGACATCACATCTTATCCATTCATTCACATCTATCTAATTCACATCACATCTTATCACATCTAATCACCTCTATTCACATCACATCCATCCATCCGTCCATTCACATCTATCTGTTTCACATCACATCTCATCACATCTATGCATAAAATCAATTTTAATGAAAATAACACTTTTGAAAAAAAATAATTCCTTTATGCATCTTTCTATGCATAAAATCAATTTTAATGAGAATAACACTTTTGAAAGAAAAATAAATCCTTTATGCATCTTTCTATGCATAAAATCAATTTTAATGAGAATAACACTTTTGAAATTAAAATAAATCTTTTATGCATCTTTCTATGCATAAAATCAATTTTAATGAAAATAACACTTTTGAAATAAAAATAAATCCTTTATGCATCTTTCTATGCATAAAATCAATTCTAATGAGAACACTTTTGAAATAAAAATAAATCCTTTATGTATCTTTCTATGCATAAAATCAATTTTACTGAGAATAATACTTTTGAAAGAAAAATAAATCCTTTATACATCTTTTTATGTAAAAAATCAATTTTAATGAGAATAACACTTTTGAAAGAAAAATAAATCCTTTATACATCTTTCTATGCATAAAATCAATTTTAATGAGAATAACACTTTTGAAATAAAAATAAATCTTTTATGCATCTTTCTATGCATAAAATCAATTTTAATGAAAATAACACTTTTGAAATAAAAATAAATCCTTTATGCATCTTTCTATGCATAAAATCAATTTTAATGAAAATAACACTTTTAAAAGAAAATAATTCCTTTATGCATCTTTCTATGCATAAAATCAATTTTAATTAGAATAACACTTTTGAAAGAAAATAATTCGTTTATGCATCTTTCTATGCTTAAAATCAATTTTAATGAAAACAATCCGTTTATAATAAAAATTTCCATTATGCATCTTTCTATTTATAGAAATTAAATTCAATGAAAACAACACTTTTATAATAAAAAAAATTCCATTATGCATCTTTCTATGCATAGAAATTAAATTCAATGAAAACAACACTTTTTTAATAAAAATTTCCATTATGCATCTTTCCATGCATAGAAATTAAATTCAATGAAAATAACACTTTTATAATAAAAAAATTTTCATTATGCATCTTTCCATGCATAGAAATTAAATTCAATGAAAATAACACTTTTATAATAAAAAAAATTTCCATTATGCATCTTTCCATGCATATAAATTAAATTCAATGAAAACAACACTTTTATAATAAAAAGATTTTCAATATGCATCTTTCTATGCATAGAAATTCAATTCAATGAAAACAACACTTTTTTAATAAAATTTCCATTATGCATCTTTCTATGCATAGAAATTAAATTCAATAAAAATAACACTTTTATAATAAAAAAATTCCATTATGCATCTTTCTATGCATAGAAATTAAATTCAATGAAAATAACACTTTTATAATAAAAAATTTTCCATTATGCACCTTTCTATGCATAGAAATTAAATTCAATGAAAATAACACTTTTATAATTGAAAAAATTCATTATGCATCTTTCTATGCATAGAAATTAAATTCAATGAAAACAATAATTTTATACTAAAAATTTTCATTATGCATCTTTCTATGCATAGAAATTAAATTCAATGAAAATAACACTTTTATAATAAAAAAAATTTCAATATGCATCTTTATATGCATAGAAATTAAATTCAATGAAAATAACACTTTCATAATAAAAATTTTCCAATATGCATCTTTCTATGCATAGAAATTAATTTCAATAATTAATATCAATAATATCCATGCATATTGATAGGTGAATATGTACATGGAGTAAATAAAAATATTTCTTTTAGAATGCACAAATGGTGGGAATTACTCTTTTAGAATAACATAAAAAATAAACTTTATTTTCCACTTAATTTAAGAAAATTTTGCCATAACCTCCTTTGTATGGCTGACCATTTCTCAATTTTTAACATTCTATTTTCAATTTAAAATTAACCCCAATTTGAAGTAAAGTACTCTAATCTACTCAATTCTCAGTGAGTAAACAATAAGAAAAGTTTAATCAATTTATTTGTTACTCATTTTAGGATAAAGAAAGGTTGAATTCTTAAGGAAGAGAAGGGGGGTAGCCTTTTCATCAAGGCATAACATCAGGATTCACTTTAATCAACTATAAAAAAACAAGGAAATTAGAAAATCATAGATTTGAAATTAAAAAGTAGAAATTTTAGCTTACATGGAGTTTTCTAAGCTTTCCTTTGGCTTGAGGGATTGAGGGTTGTACTCTTGTTTGGATCGAGTGGCCACCAATTTCTTTGGAGAGGATTTAGTCAAAAATAATTGAATTATCAAGTGAATTCAATGTAATTGGCTCTAGGTAGGAGTAGAGTAATAGTGCATAAACACTATTAACCTTTTACAAAGGGGCAGGCTTCTATTTATAAGAAAAAATGAGCCTCTAACCAAGCAAACTGATTCTAGAATTTTCCAGATCAGTTTGGTCAATTTTTGACCATTTTTTGGTCAGTTTAGCTTACTTTTTGGATCTAGTTGAAACATGAGAGAGGAGAGATGAAAATATCTCATTATTTATGAGTTTAAAACTCCTCCACACATGTGAAATAGGCGCCTCCTTCATGAGGAGAGATCCCCACACTGAGGTGTCAAAAATGCATCGTTTCCTCTAAATATCTCTTCTTTTTTTTAACTAATAAACATTGTCCTCAGTCAACTCTTCATCTTATGTGAGCATTTACTCATTTTTGGGGGATTTTCTTTTATTCTTCAATTTATCTCCTCCCTACATTTAGATTAAACTTATTGGTCCATAGGAACCTTAATTGGAGCATAATTCAAAAATATCTGAAAATCTGGACCCTTAGGCTAAGGTCCTTTATTTCTATTTTTAATTAATTCCAATTGCACATTGGAAAGTTCTTTTTGAATTTCTGTTTTAGGAGAAACCATTTTAGACACTAGGAGGATTTTTATATCCAAAAAAATCTCAATTTTGAATTATCTCTCTCTAAAAATTATCTCTCTCTAGGCCAAAACAGGGTAAAACAGGATCTTTCTTTTATTTCAGAGAGGGGAATAATTATAAGATCAGAAGGGGAGGTTCTTACACGTGCACACCTCAAAAGCCGAAGGGAGGAATCTTACAAACCGCACTTAAATTTTTCTCGCACAATATTTCGAGTGAAGAGATAACTCGAGGTAGGCAGTTGTATGCTTTATATAGACTTAAAAAATAAAGTCTACCTCTCACCTGTAAACTTGTTTGAGAGCCTATATATATATGGACAACTATATAGCTAATAAGCTTGGAGCCTCATTGCAAACCACTCTTCTGAAGATGGTGCGTATGGGTAAGTACTACCTAGCTGCTTTCTGGATCATTCCCAAAACTGGTTCTGGCATGAGCAGATGAAGATCAGCCCACCACTATTTGGAAAGTAATGAGACTCCCTCACCTAACCCAGTGTATCGACATCGAAGAAATATTCTCCTCCGAAGCAGACTTAAAAAATAAAGTCTGCCTCTCACCTGTAAACTTGTTTGAGAGAACCTATGTATATATGGACAACTATATAGCTAATAAGCTTGGGGCCTCATTGCAAACCACTCTTTTAAAGATAGTGTGTATGGGTAGGTACTACCTGGCTGCTTCATGGATCATTCCCAAAACTGGTTCTGGCATGAGCAGATGAAGATCAGTTGGAAAGTAATGAAACTCCCTCACCTAACCAAGTGTATTGACATCGAAGAAATATTCTTCTCCGAAGCACCTGCTCCAAGATATTTCAACCAAATTAATCCAGAACCTCGAGCTCAACATGAAGATGATGACAGTGACAATCTTGAAGAACAGCAGCATGTGAATGGCAAACGACCTAGGAACTTGTAAGCAACCCGATTGTCATTGATGAGACGATGTGCCAGAATAGTCACAGCAGAGCTACATCACTTCATTTCTTTCTGTGTGGGAAAGAACCAAAAACTTCAAAAGGTCTATTGTGGAAGGGCATACGTTTATGCCTTTGTCTCCTGTCATTGATGAGACGATGTGCCAGAATAGTCACAGCAGAGCTACATCACTTCATTTCTTTCTGTGTGGGAAAGAACCAAAAACTTCAAAAGGTCTATTGTGGAAGGGCATACGTTTATGCCTTTGTCTCCTGAAGTATGTAAATATGTAGGTCTCAGTAAGGAAGATGGTTGCTTCCTCTAGTTTTTTTAAAATTTCCTCTTTCATTGTAGTCAAATCGTGAGTGTTCCCTTGTAATTAAAGTTTTCCCCTTTATGTAAATATAATGCAATTGCTTATTTTTATCTCCTATCTCTTCTATTTGTTTGAGTATGCCAACAAATATTTTATTTCAATAACAAGTCTCAATTAAGTAAAGTACTACCCTTGAATTTTAAAATTTAAACCTTTGAAATGAAACTTCCATTCACTCTCACAAACCATGCGATACCTTATAAAAACTAAGGTTACAAACCTTGTCAATTGATATGCACCAATGAAAAAAAATTAATTAATATGCAAAGAGTGAATATGCACCAATGAAAGCTTTGAGTTCCAGTTAGCCTCACACATAGTCTAGTAACTGCTCAAAAGATGCATTTCATGGGCAGTCTTTGATAAGTCTGGTTCTCCTTCCCTGTTGGATAGACTTTGGGGGTTCCTTCTCATATAATTTTTTTGATGATGAAGGTGGCTTGGATCCAACAGCTTAGGAAGTATGAGAGGGATTTATTAAGGTAGTGCTTCGCAATCATGGATCTGGGGGGGAGAGAAAGGGGGCCTAGTGCCATGTGTCCAATTTACTTAAGGCTACTAGGCATCCCGATCAAGTTTGAAGTCACAACAACAAAACAAAGATGGGATGTTGAGCCAATTCTTGCTTTTGGTAGAACACGAAAGAGATAAAAAATGCTTTCCTTAGCTCCTCTCTTGGTGGAATTAGGGAAAACCATTAGCATCGTTGCATTTGCAACAAAACAAAGATGGGATGTTGAGCCAATTCTTGCTTTTGGTAGAATAGGAAAGAGAGAAAAATTACTTTTCTTAGCTCCTGTCTTGGTGGAATTAGGGAAAGCCATTAGCATCATTGCATTTGCAACCTATTAATTTGGTTAAAACACATCTGCTTTGATTGAGTTTGCATACTTAACGAGGGAATTAGCCCAAGATAACCAGATCCATGCCCGAATTCAGAAAACAACTCTTACTCCTTGTTCCAATATCTTCCCCGACGCACGCGTGGGTATCGTCGGTGACCCAGAGCCCGAGCACCGTACGGTCAGCACCCTCTAGGATCCTTTGCAGGTGACCTAGCGCTTCACTCATAGGCCGCTTCCATTTTACTGGAAGCTCACCATTTTAATCGATCCGAGGCTGGTCAAGACCGACCTTGCTATGCAAGACGTCCTTCATTGACTCTCTGTCAGCTGTTGCAACTTTATCAGATTAGGTCTCCACGACCTCATTCACAAGACGGTCAAAATGCTTCTCCAGCATTCTTGACATAAAACAGTCATTTAAAAACAGTTCAAAAATACAGTTTCTATAACGAACTCTCGTCTTTCCACATTGCTCCACATCAAACCTCATTATTTAATTCCACAACCATTTCATAAGTATTCCTATTCTCATCCAATCACATCATTTTCATAAGTATTCCTATTCTCATCCAATCACATCATTTTCATCTCATCACATCTTTCCTCAATTTATCCTCATCAGATCTCATCCACTCGCATCTACCCACATCCACTCGCATCTACCCACATCCACATCTCATCACATCACATTCATTCACATCTCATCCATTCAAACCACATCACCTTCACTCATATCTCATCCATTCAGACCACATCACATTCACTCACATCACATCTCATTTATTTTACCTCACATCTCATTCATTCACATCTATCCCGATTCACATCCCTTCACATCACATTCATTCATATCCATCACAATCACATTCATTCATATCCATCACATTCACATTCATTCACATGACATCACATCTCATCCATTCATTCTCATTTATCTGATTCACATCACGTCTCATCACACATTTATTCACCTCACATCTCATCACCTCTATTAACATCACATCTATCCATCCATTCATTCCCATCTATCTGATTCACATCACATATCATTCATTTACATTCTAATTCACATGACATCACATCCCATATCATTCATTTACATTCTAATTCACATGACATCACATCTCATCCATTCATTCTCATTTATCTGATTCACATCACGTCTCATCACACATTTATTCACCTCACATCTCATCACCTCTATTAACATCACATATGTCCATCCATTCATTCCCATCTATCTGATTCACATCACATTTCATCACTTCTATTCACCTCACATTCTCATCACCTCTATTCACATCACATCTATCCATCCATTCATTTACATCTATCTAATTCACATCACATATCTCATCGCATCTCATCACCTCTATTCACATCACATCCATCCATCCATTCTCATCTATCTGATTCACATCACATCCATCCATCCATTCACATCTATCTGATTCACATCACATCCATCCATCCATCCATTCATATCTATCTGATTCACATCACATCTCATCACTTCTATTCACCTCACATTCTCATCACCTCTATTCATATCACATCCATCCATCCATTCATTTATATCTATCTAACTCACATCACATCTCATCACCTCTATTCACATCACATCCATCCTTCTCACATCTCATCACCTCTATTCACATCATATCTATCCATCCATTCACATCTATCTGATTCACATCCCATCACATCACATCCATCCTCCTCACATCTCATCACCTCTATTCACATCACATCTATCCATCCATTTACATCTATCTAATTCACATCACATCTCATCACATCCATCCTCCTCACATCTCATCACCTCTATTCACATCACATCTATCCATCCATTCACATCTATCTGATTCACATCCCATCACATCACATCTATTCTCCTCACATCTCATCACCTCTATTCACATCACATCCATCCATCCATCCATCCATTCACATCTATCTGATTCACATCACATCCCATCACATCTATTCACCTCACATCTCATCACATCTATTCACATCACAACCACTCATCCATTCACTCACATCACATCCCATCACATCTATTCACCTCACATCTCATCACATCTATTCACATCACAACCACTCATCCATTCATTCACACTTATCTGATTCCTCATCACATCTCGTTACATCTATTCATAGAATTTAAACATAAAATTTAAGAGAATTCTAATTTTTGATATAAAGATTCTTTATGCATAAAAATCAACTTCAGTGGGAATAACACTTTTATAAAAATCCTTTTATGCATAAAATCAATTTTAAGGAGAATAACACTTTTGGAATAAAAATAAATCCTTTATGCATCTTTCTATTCATAAAATCAATTTTAATGAGAATAACACTTTTGGAATAAAAATAAATCCTTTATGCATCTTTCTATGCATAAAATCAATTTTAATGAGAGTAATAACACTTTTGGAATAAAAATAAATCCTTTATGCATCTTTTTATGCATAAAATCAATTTTAATGAGAATAACACTTTTGGAATGAAAATAAATCCTTTATGCATCCTTCCATGCATAAATTCAATTTTAATGAGAATAACACTTTTGAAATAAAAATAAATCTTTTATGCATCCTTCTATGCACAAATTTAATTTTAATGAGAATAACACTTTTGAATTAAATATAAATCTTTTAGAATGCACAAACACAGGGGATTACTCTTTTAGAATGCCATAACCTCCATTGTATGGCTGACCATTTCTCAATTTTTACATTCTAACATCAATTTAAAATTAATCCCAATTTGAAGTAAAGTACTCTAATCTACTCAATTTTCACTTTCTAAAGAGTAAACAATAAGAAAAGTTTGATTAACTTATTTGTTACTCATTTTAGGATAAAGAAAGGTTGAATTCTTTAGGAAGAGAAGGGGGTAGCCTTTTCATCAAGGCATAACATCAGGATTCACTTTAATCAACTATATGAAAAAAATAAGGAAATCAGAAAACCCATAGATTTGAAATTAAAAAGTAGAAGTTTTAGCCTACATGGAGTTTTTTAAGCTTTCCTTTGGCTTGAGGTATTGAGGGTTCTACTCTTGTTTGGATCAAGAGTGGCCACCAATTCTTTTGGAGAGAATTTAGTCAAAAACAATTGAATTATCAAATGAATTCAATGTAATTAGCTCTGGGAAGGAGTAGAGTAACAATGCATAAACACTATTAAACTTTTACAAAGGGGGAGGCTTCTATTTATAGGAAAAAATGAGCCTCTAACCAAGCAAACTGATTCTAGAATTTTCCAGATCAGTTTGGTCAATTTTTGACCATTTTTGGGTCAGCTTAGCTTGCTTTTTGGATCTAGTTGAAACAGGAGAGAGGAGAGATGAAAATATCTCATTATTTATGAGTTTAAAACTCCTCCACACATGTGAAATAGGTGCCTCCTTCATGAGGGGAGATCCCCACACTGAGGTGTCAAAAATGCATCATTTCCTCTAAATATCTCTTCTTTTTTAACTAATAAACCTTGTCCTTAGTCAACTCTTCAACTTATGTGAGTATTACTCATTTTTGGGGGATTTTCTTTTATTCTTCAATTTATGTCCTCCCTACATTTTGATTAATCTTATTGGTCCATAGGAACCTTAATTGGAGCATAATTCAGAAAATTCTGAAAATCTGGACCCTTAGGCTAAGGTCCTTTATACCTATTTTTAATTAATTCCAATTGTACATTGGAAAGTTCTTTTTGAGTTTTTGTTTTAGGGAAAACCATTTTAGACACTAGGAGGATTTTTATATCCAAAAATATCTCAATTTTGAATTACCTCCCTTTAGATATTTTCTCTCTCTAGGCCAAAACAGAGTAAAACAGGATCTTTCTTTTATTTCAGAGAGGGGAATAATTATAAGATCAGAAGGGGAGGTTCTTACACCTACACACCTCAAAAGTCGGAGGGAGGAATCTTACACTAGCTACCACATCTTCCATCGTGTCCCTCCTGCTCCTACCTCGCCCCGATGGGACTTCGTCCTCACTTACTCTATCTAGTACAATAACTTCTTGGACTAGTTGCGAGGATGGACTTATAATCGAGAGGGGGGTATTTTAACCACTCTGGTTAACATGACCTTTTGCGGCTCGACTACTATACCTCCTTTGTAACTCATCTTTTCGTAACCACTCTAAGCGTTCATTGTAAAAGAGACATGGAATGACCAAGCTTACAGCTTGTGTAATGCCAGTCATAAGTAATTGATGTACATAGAGCTAGTTAAACTAGGAAGACTAGTTTTGGGCCCCCATTTGTAATTGGATGGCCGGACATTATAAATATGAGCTCATGTATATAAGATATTTTATGAAATATGAAAAGGAACAATCCAATTTGTCTCAATTGAGCTTATGGTTGCTTGCTTGCTTGCTTTCTTACTTGCTTGCTTTTTCTCCCTCTCCCTCTCTCTCTCTTGAGCTTATGGTGGCTTGCTTTCTTGTGATTGTTGGTGTATGTGAATGGAATGATGTTGCTCTCCCTTCTCTCCTTCACTCCCTTCTCATTGCTCTCCACCTTGTCTTGTTTGCATACGATTGGCATGAGGTAGAGGTTGAGCTCTCCATAGCTCCTTCCCTCTTGCTCATACCTAGCTTGCTTGGATCTCTCTTTGGGTGACACAAAGAGAGTGTGGAGTGAGCCCCTAGCGGCCTCACATCGGGGAGTTAACCCTAATAGGGTTGGCCAAGTGCTAATCACCAGATTTGACCCTTGCATGCACTTCCTTCTTCTTCTCTCTTATGCTTGTGAGGTAGTATGTTATTCCATTAACAACTCAGCATGGTAAACTGTGGATGCTCACCATGCACATGATGAGCTAAGCATGGTGAGTTGAGCTGCACATGGTGAGCAGCATATGCTCACCATGTGTATAGTGAGCTGCACATGGTGATGGTGAGAAATGCATGGTAAGCTACGCATGGTGATGGACCTGAGCAATGCATGCTCACCATGCGCATAGTGATCTACGCATGGTGATGGTAAGCAAGGCAACGGTGAGCATGCACATGTGAGTGGTGTGAACACACCCCTACTTATTCTTGTGAATAACCAAGCTTGTGTTCTTTTTTCTATGTTTTTCAAAAATCTTTTAAAAACATAAAATAAGGAGCCATTGAGAGTGTTTTTGAATTTCATTGCATTCTACATGTCATACACAATCTAGAGCATATGAGCAGGTAAAACCACATTTCGATGCATCAAAATCAAAACTATAAAGTCAATTTTTATTCATGTGATTTTCTCAACATAGTCACGCCATGACTTTCTTTAGTTGTTCATGTCATGAATAACCGAGTTATTCATGCATGGACTTTTTTCATTAACCAGTGGAGATCTTTGAGATTACCTTGCCAAAGTTATAAAACCCTACCTTGACACCTCTGACAACCTTGCCCTTAATTTTTAATCATGTGACGTTCTCAGTTATACACTCCATGACTTCTAACGTTACGCCTGAATAACTCTGGCTTTTCACACGATTTGAAATTGAAGATAATTGCTCATTAAAAGTCAAATTATCTTACATTTTCTCCATTAATCAACCCCCACTTGATGAAAGTTGAAAAATAGTTAAAATAAATCACACGAATTTCTTTGAGAAATCATGCTGTGACTAATTTCTCTGCTAATTTGTACCCTAATTATTTGTTGTGATGATTAACTTTTCATGCGTGTGTGGATAGGAAGCCAGGTCCTCCACACTCCACCAAGAGCCTCCCATCATTACCTGCAACTGCTCCAATCACCGTCATCACCGTCGGTGCCCTCCAACCACTCTGTCGTTCGTCACCACCAGTGTCCTCTGATCGCTCTGACCACCATCACCACCGGTGCCGTCTGACTGCCTGTCACCTTCGGTGCCCTTCGACATCTCCGATCTCCATCACCAACAGTGCCCTCCGACATCTCCGATGTGCATGGCCAACTCTGATGGCACTCATGGAGGCAACACCCCTCTCCCTTTTTTGAGGGATGGCGAGATCCTCTTGAGCACCATCTCCCTTTTCCTAAATAACTGAAAATCTTCCCTTTACTACACTACATGATGAGGGTTGGGACTTCGAGGAGGAGGACACTCAAGGAAGAGATATGGGGAGCACTCTCTCGGTAGGAGTCTCTCGGTAGGAGGAGACTCTATCTTGTGTCACATTCACTCTAGCACATTCGGCAGAGAGCACATTCTCTAGTGTATGACATTCTTTGTGTTGGAGAACATTCTCTCTTGTATTATTCTTGTCTACAATTTGGTATATAGTGTTGCGCTCTTGTGATGTTTTGTCTATCTCTCCTCCGTGTGAGCGAGGTGAGTGAGTGGTCAGTGGTGGGTGCGGTGTGAGTGAGAGGCCTGTAGGGATACTACGGTGCTAGGTGGTGTCGGAGAGCATGGTAGACAGTGTAGAGCATAGGTCTTTCATGTCTAGCCCCCGTGAGGTCGACTCATCCTTGGTAGGTATACGTCCTTGAGAGATCCATGCTCCCTTTTCCCCAACCCTAGGGTTTGTGTCGGTAGTCCTCGAGTTCCCTAGCGAGGACTGGGGTAGTCATCTACAGCTTAGACAAAATTTGGCGATCATGATGGGACTCTCCTAGAGGTCAAGGATAGTCTCAAAAAAAATTCTTTTTCTTTTTGGTGATTTCTGTTTGTGGTGAGAGGAGTGTTGTGTATGCCCCCGAAGACTAGAGCTTCTGGAGGTGATTCACCCCTTTATTCTCCTCTTCAAACTAGTTGTCGTAGGGTTCTTCCTTGTTCCCTTACTCTTCCCTCAGCATCTTCTTCTTCTAACCCTATGGCAGCTCTAGGGCCAGTGCTATTGGCTACTATCCTTAACTGCATGCAAGTTAAACTACCGACCTTCAAAGGTACCATCACTGAAGATGTGGAAGACCATGTGCGGCGGTTCCTCACTATGTGTGACTCAAGAGGTCTTAATCGAGATGATGCACACTTGGTCTTGTTCCCGACAACGCTGGAAGAAAGTGCCGACCGGTGGTACATTCGATTTCCCGTCAACCACTTCCCTCAGGCTACAGTTCTTGGCCGCCTTTTGGCCTGGGAACTACTTCAACCTCATTACTCAAGAGCTCAACTAACTCTCCATGAAGGCAAGGGAGTCAATGGCCCAACGTGTCACAAGAGCTAAAGTTTTTGGTCGCTCGGCTACTACAAGAGTGGGTGCTTCAAGCACTCCCTATGGCAATGAAGATGAGAGAGACCTTTCCACCCCAAGGCACCTTGCAAGACTTCCAAGATAGAGCTACACAACTGGAGAATGCTCCCCTCATGGCGGAGCGCAGTACCCTTCCCTCCCCCATGGCTATTTTGGTATAAACCCCTCCATCGCCCCAGGCCACATCGTCTCAGCTAGGGAGCTCAAGTAGCCACGGTAGCATACATCAATACCCCTCATCTCGGAGCAACCCTAACATGCAGCCCCCTACCTGTGCAAATCTCATATATCAAGCAGGCACTCTCCCAACCTATCAGTTATACCTCCCACCCGTGCAAGTCCCACAAACACCCCAAGTCTATCAAAACCCACCCTCGGTTGTCAATGCGGCAACTCCTCTCCAGTACCTCCGGCTGCTAACAACACATATGGGGATCAGCCTAACCAATGGTTTGCCAATCACCATCCTCCCAAACAACCCCACCCGGCCTCTTATATGATAATGTTGTGGGGGGAACGGCCACATGCAACGGCCACATGCAAGCTCAATGCATTATACCAGAGGGCTCACCCCCATGCCTCCATTTCTTGGAGAGCCGAGACCACTACACCTGGGATTCTCCTAGAACCCCACTAGTTAACATGGTGGAAGCAGTGGCGCCATCTCCCAAGGTTGACACTCCAATAGTGGCACTGGTGCCACCTCCCAGTGCTGGCACTCCAATAGTTGCGGCCGTCACCCAGTCCCAAGGAGCCCCAAAGACACCAACTCCTCCTCTTGATGGTGCGGTTTATCCATCCATTTTTATCCATCCATTGTGGAATAAGCTTATATTAAGGAGGCCATGGAGGAATTCATTCAAACACCCCATGGAGAATGAAGCGGCGCCTACCTTGGTCATTCCCCCAACCACCACACCTTCAAAGGTGGATGAGGAGTCTACCCATCCCAAAGTCAGTAATATATGTTGGGAGGAAGTGTTGGTAGGAGCAAAGGTGGAAATCACCCTTCCTCAATTATGTGGTTTGAGCCAGGAAATAGGAGAGCAACTGCTAGGCTTGGTCCAGCATTGGATGGATTTGAAGGCAACTAGGGGTGAAGCACTAGTAGTAGTGTGGGCGATGACCCAGGCAACAAGCAACGATATGCCTCACTGGCCTAGGATTGGCCGATCACCCAAGCCCGAGGGTGACAGTCTATGTGGGAAGAACTCAAATTGCAATGGCCACTGTGGATGGTGGTTCTGGTGTTAACATCATGCTGCCTAAAGCTACTAGGCAAGTCTTGTGTCTTCGAATTACCGAGCCAGCTCCCTTTGTCATCCGAGTGGCGGACCAACGCGCGAGAAGTGATGCCCTTGGGACTAGTCAGGCAAGTTCTGATCACTTTTGAGGGATTAGTATTTGAAATAAATTTTGTGCTATTAGACCTCCCACCACCTAGAGGGGCCTATAGCTTGCTCATTGGAAGGCCTTGGTTGAGGGCAGCTCGGGTGATCCATGATTGGGGCTAGGACAACTTGCATATCCCTAACCCAGAGGGGACGGTGACCTTGCCCCCTGAAAAAAGGCCTTGATGAGAGTGCAAGGGGCACTGCCCTACATGACATGATTCCCATTTGGGAGGAAGGAACCAATGTGACAAGGAAGAGCAAGAGGAATGGAAAGGATTCCCAGTGGATGAGGCCTCGGATCCATTTGGCTTAGAAGGAGAGGCGGCAGAACCTCTATGGAATTGGTTAAATTCCTATGAGGGGTTCCAATGTGATATGGGGGACATAGTGGAGTTGGACCCATCCCCCATTCAAGAGGTGTCCCAAGAAGAAGATATCTCAAAAGAAGCAGCAGTACAGGATTGGATAGGATCTTTGCTCACTCTGGCCTCCTCTGCAGCACCAGTGTCTCAACAGGAAGAGATAGAGGTCATAGGTATAGGGGAACCTGAGTTTTCTTGACAACCTTGCAAGAAGGTTCTCAAGAGGAGTCATCAGAGGCACCTATAACCCCTCCTAGATGCACTCGCACAAGGAGGAGCGGGCAGAGCACCTCAAGAGACTAGGTCGGAAGCCTTACCGGTAGAAGAGATACCCATTGGCTGGACGGAGGAGTGATTTCCCTCTAGACATCACCCTAGCCCATGACCCCTTGTTTCTCCATCAAGCAGCATTCAGCACCACTCCTCTTCCACCCACCCACAGCACTTACCACGAGGAAGTGCGAGAGCTGAACCTGGGCACAACAAAGGCACCACGCCCCATCTTGGTGGAAGCTTGGGTCTGGGAGGACCCTTCCACTCTTTAGAGAATCACCAACTTTTTCAGAGAACACCAAGATGTCCCAGGGATAGATCCAACCATTTGCGCTCACAAAATTCCACTAAGAGAATGTAGTCGGCTAGTTAGCAAAGGCATCTACCACATGAATCCTAACTATTCAAAAGTGGTGAAGAAAGAGCTGGACAAGATGGAAGAGGCAAGTATCATCGTTCCCATTCAGCACTCTAAGTGGTTGTCACCTACAGTGGTGATTCCAAAAAAGACGACCAACAAGATCATGATTTGTGAAGACTTCAGACCCCTCAGTCATAGTGCACAATTAAAGATGGGTTTCCCTTGCCTTGCATAGAGTGGGGTTTTGAAGATTTGGCCGGAAAAGGGTGGTGGTTCGAGCGGAACACCTGCCTCAACTCACTCTGATGTTTGTGAAGTGCTAGGTATCGAGACCCTTCCTCTCAAAAAAATCCCCCCTCTAAGTAATTTTCTCCAATACACGTATAAAAAAAACACACACACAAAGACAAAAAATGTTTCTCTCTCTCCACCCCCCCTCTCCCTCTCTCTCTCTTTCCCACCTAACCCCTCCCTTGCTCTCACTCCCCACCTCCTCTCTCCGCCCAACCCCCCCTTCTCCCCGATTAAACCAAAAAATAAAAATAAAATTAAAATTCTCCCCTTAGTATTTTTTCCCAAAAAAACCCCTAGTATTTTTTTCCAAAAAAATTCCCCCTCCTAGTTTTCTTTTTTCCATTACATAGCCAAAAAAAACACGAAAAAAAAACACTTTCCCTTTATGTATTTTCTTCTTTTACAAGAAACCTAAAAAAAACAAGGAAAAAAAACCTGCAAAACTTCTCTCTCTCCCCCTCACCCCTCACCCCCTCACTCCCTCACCCCCCCCTCTCTTCACTCCCCACCGACCAACCCCCCCCCCCCTTTGCAGATCCGTCTCCCCCTCTATCACCTCACGACCCCACACTCCCCCATGCCCATCCCGACCCCCCTCCCCCTCTCTCACCTCACGCCCCTCACCCCCTTATCTATCACTCACCCCCCCCTCTCGTCAACTCATCGCCCCCCATTGTGTGCAGCCACCCCCCTCACCAACTCACCCCCCCTCGTCAACTCACCGCCCCACCTTGTATGCAGCCACCCCCCTCACCAACTCACCACCCCCCTCTTATGCGCAGCCAGCCTCCCCCTCACCCATCACCTCCCTCTCCCTCTCTCTCGCGTGCATCCCCAACCCTAACCCCAGCCCTCCAGCCCTAACCCCAACCCTAACCCCACCAACCCCAGCCCCCCTCACTCTCTTATGCAGTGCACCCGGCCCCTCACCCCCTCGTGGCGCTCACTCGGCCCCACACCCCACTCACTCCCCCTTGCTCACACACCCGCCCCTCTCTCTCATTCACACACCCCCCTCACCGACCAAGCCCCCCCTCGCAATGCCCTCCGACCACTCCCTGCTCACTCATTCTAGTGCTCACCAACCCACCCCCCACTCCCCCCTCTCCCTCTCTCTCGGGTGAACCCCCCCCATGCACCGACCAAGAATTAATGTGAAGCAAGTGTCACTTATTATCAATTATGATCTACTCACTCAACTTAAGAACTGTATCGGGTGGGGTGTGGCTATCAATTTTGTCACAAACGATGATCAAAGGCTGCTTCAAGACATTTAGAGGTTTTACAATGTTGTTGTTGCTTCCCTCCACCAATGTGTAAACCTTCGCTCAAGCCCACTATGGGTTGGGTTCAAGCTATCACAGTCGCCTGAAAGAGACCAACATTTCCCTGCCTTCTCCAACCACATAACTCTCGGCCACTCTGCTTCACCAACTAGAACCTAGCCTTTTCACCAACCCAACTACGGCTTCTCCAACAACACTGCCACCCCAACGTCCCACTCCCCAAACTGGTACTAAACTTCTGAGTTGCTGCATGCATCTCTCTGTAGGAGAATCGCAGGGACTCCTATAGACGGCCAAGGTGTTGTTACTCCTTGCTCCATGCTAAACGTGCCCGCATGTTGTGCCCATCACCCAATCACACCCATCACTTCGTGTACCCTACAGAGCTAAGTGCCTCCCCACTCCCCCTCTCACCCAACCCCCCTTCCCTCACCTACCCACGATCCCTTTTGTGGGTTTCCCGTTGTGGGGACTTGCAATTCTACAAATTCACTCCAATGGAGAAAGTGGGCTTTCTTCAAAACATGCAATATGCTCTTCTTCACTTCCTTTTGATTCCCTTACGCAAGCTGCATTTCTTGAATACACTCCCTCAAGCTCCATGGCAAGAGGATTGGGCCATGATCAATGGCTAATCTACACTATGATGGGTTGTTGCAACAAGTAGCAATAGCAAAAAAGCCTAAAAAATAGCAAGAAAGCTCAATAATGCATCTATTTGATGCAATTTGGGCCAAAAAATATAGTGAGAGCCTTGATTAGGCCATATTCTGTGCTGGGATAAGAGCAAAATATCAGGGAGGATGCACCAAAGCATCACCCTAGAAGTGATTTGGGCAAGAGAAAGACATAGAGGGCCATGATCAGCTCATATCTACGATGGGTTGCTGTAGCAGCAGGAAATGCACATAAAAACTTTATCAAAGCTTGACCAGTTACCAAATTTTGTGATGATTTGCTACATGTAGTTGCAAAAAAAAAAGCCCTGGAAAAGCTTCAATTTTGGTCCAAATTGGGATAGAGAAGAGAGGCACAGAGAAGAATCTTGGCTATGGGGATTGTTTTGCAAGCTATCCGAGGGATGCAGAGAGGGATCTTCCTGGCCATGGCCAGGTTTCATTTTGTATCTTTGTATGCCTGGACTTCAATCCGGAAGTTTTGCATGGATGAAGTGGCTAGTGATTATTGTTTAGATTGGTTTTATGCTTTTGTTGGTGTCAGAGTAACCTTCCCCGGATGCTTTGCCCAGGGGATGATAGTGGTAATACAGGTAGCGATGGCTTGCTGGATGAAGTACCTAGGAACTCTCAAAAATGGCTTGCTAGATGAAGTTCCCAGGATTTCTCAGTTCAATCATTTTTCCCACAGCTTGCTTGCTGGATGAAGTTTCCTAGGAGCCTAGTTGAATCATTTTTATTAATTCTGTATCTCTCCAGAAGGTTTGCCTGGAAGAATCATTGTATGAGGTATGCCTGGGAGCTTGCTTGCCAGATGTTTTGCCCAAAGGCTAGCTTGCCAAAGAAGTACCCGTTTCTTTTGTGGCATTCACCAGGACGGTGAATTGAGTAGTAGTGGGCGACTTGGGGGCAAGAAGCCAGGTCCTTACACTCCACCAAGGGCCTCCCACCATCACTTTTGACCGCTCCGACCACTATCACTGGCCGGTGCCCTCCAACCACTTGTTGAGATATCGAGCTCAGCTACGGTGGACATTAATGGCCTGCCTGGGTGATAGCTTCCGCATCTACACCACTCGCATGGTTGGTGAGATTATGGGTGATATATGGCCAGTGGGATGACAGGCTATGTGACAGCCATTTTGGATTACTAGAGACTGGCATAGTTATAGCCCCAGCTCATTTAGTCAGGTTCACATTATGGACCGACCCTTGTATGTTGTAGTAGTTGAGTACTAACCCATATAGTGTGTACTCTTATCTTTATGTTATAATGGTTGAGTAGAGAAGAAGAAGATAGAAGAAAATTCAGCTATCTATCTCTCTCTTATGTCTTGCTCTCTCTTGTGTGTGTGTGTGTGTGTGTGTGTGTGTGTGTGTTTGCTTGCTAGGGTTTGAAGCTCTCCCTCTCCCCCACATTCTCTTTATGGTATCAGAGCCTGGTTCGTGTGGGAGCTAAGGAGGAAAGCAAGAGGCAAGAACAAGCAAGGAAGGAAGCGGTACTACATGGTGGGTAAGAGCACCATCATCTCTTTCCCCTTCTTGGTTTAGGTATAACACCCCCTTAGTAGCTCTGGGAGCTACACTATTTTTGGCATATTTATGGAAGTTCTAGTAGAGAACAGTTTCTGGTCAAAATCTGGTTATTGCAGTGCAGCAGTGCATTTTGGAAGTGCAAATAGGGTTTGCACATGTATTGTTGATACTGGTTTAGGTACAACACCCCCTTAGTAGCTCTGGGAGCTACACATCTCTGATTCACGAGCTGTCTTTGCGCGATAGTGGCTCTGGGAGCTACACATCTCTGATTCACGAGCTGTCTTTGCACGATAGTGGAGCTACAAGGTAGGTATATTATCCTATTGGACAGAGGTTTTTTTAGCCAGATTTGCGTTTCGGGCAAGTTACGGGCCCCGTTTTGTCACTTCATGGTATTTTTGGCACATTTCTAGAAGTTCTAGTAGAGAACAGTTTCTAGTCAAAATCTGGTTATTGCAGTGCAGCAGTGCATTTTGGAAGTGCAGATAGGGTTTGCACATGTATTGTTGATACTGGGTGTATGTACATGTACTCTGGTCACATTTGGTGACACACAGGCTGTGCTGAAGTACTGCTGCTGCAACAGTTACAGGAGATACTGCTGTATTATAGGTTGCATACAGAAGTTGTCTGTTTGTAGGTTATTTGATTGCTGCAGGAAAACATGTCTGACGGAATTAATCAAATTGTTAGTGAGAAGCTAGATAAGAATAAATAATCAAGAAAGATCAAAAACAAAATGCATTTTTACCTCGGAGAAGTCACGTGTGACTATCTCTGAGAAAGTCACACCATGATTATCTTTGCATAATCTTGTGATAGAGGTTGCACCAAATGATCATGCTCACCATACTATGCTCTTATCCCATCACTACTAACACCGTTTCACACAAAAATAGTCCAAAAAGTTTAAAGTCAAATCACTTGATTATCCTTAGAATATCATGTTGTGATTATCTTAGATAGTAAATCACAAGATCACATATGCACACTTTGTCCATGATCACTATACTAACACTCTTTCCCATCATCACTAACATCAATCCATTCAAAATAACATAAAAAATCTCAACTTCTTATCACATGACTTTCTCACAAAAGTCACGTGTGACTTCTAAAGTCACGAGTTAGGGAACATGGTGAAATACTTCCAAAATGATCTCTGAAGGTTCACTCATGCTGACATCACTCATCACTCGCTAGTCTAAATTCCATTCAAAAGGAGAACACGTAAAAAAGTCACTGGTTTTTCAAGTTGTGAAAAACTAGCCTGGTTTTTCACATGATAAGAAGGTGCTCAAAAATCATTGCTAACCATAGAAGGTGGGTCAAAAATCATTGCTAATTGTAACCATGAGTTTGTTACACCTTCTAATGCACAATTGACCACAAAAGGCACAAGAGATAATCACATTATTATCTTTGATAATCACATGTGAGTAAGCAAGAAAAACTTTAAAAATGGTTGCATAGAGGGAATGCCCTAGTGCATAGCGGGCTGCTCTCATGCAAAGCATCCATGCTTTGGTGGACCATTAGGACTACCATTATGCATGAGGGCATCCCATTATGCATATGAGAGCATCCCATTATGCATGAGGGCATGCGTTCTAGAGTACACAGCCGAGCAGATCTTGAAATTTTAGCAGCTCAAGATGGCATGAATAGAGATTTCCTCATCGGGTCAATGTTGTGGGACCCAGGCTACCGGTTGCGACGGTCATGTGCATCTCGTAGCAACCGCCGTAGTGGTGGTTGACAGGCACCGCCCCCCATTCTAGTCCTGTGCCTACGCCTTAGTCCCATGCTCACCGGCCTCACGCCTCCAAGTCTTACCCTCCTACGCACCACTCCTTATGGCCGATCTTCCTATGCTCACAGCCCGGGTTACAATGAGCATACTACTAAACATAATATATATATATATATATATATTTGTAATTATTTTTTTAATCTTATAATATATATAATTTATTTTATATATATCTCTTAAAATTTAAAATTTTAATATATTTATAAAATATATTAAAATCTTTAGTTTATTTTATATCTTTTTGTCTTATTATATTTTCTTTAAATTTATTAAGTAAGTAAATATTTTAATTTATGAAAATGATAAATATATATTTATAAATCATCATTTTTTAAATTTAACATTATTAATTATATAATTATTATTTTAAAAGTTACTTCTTAAATAATGTAAAATATTATTTTACTTCATAATCTTTATTTTTCTTAGTGTTAATAAATTAAGAAAATACTTTTAGGATTTCTCTCATTTAAAATATATTTAATGTAATTTTTTAAAATAGCACATAAACATTTTCTTCAATATGTACTACATCCAGACTTCACTTACATATGTAAAATTTCTTCAACATGTATAAGTAAATTTTGGTATCCAATTTATGCTTACCATTCTTCTTACAAAGAGAGAAAAGGATTTGACAAGAATACAATGATACAGTTCTTGTATATATATATGATTCCACTAGAATACAATTATACAGTTCTTGTATATATATCTTGTAAATAACTGTATCTTATGATAAAAACTTTCTATTGTATAATAGATTTTATCATACAATATGGTAGGCATGAAATTGTTTTTACTTGAATCTTATGTGTTATCGAAATATATGCCCGAATAATTAAGGACCCTATACAATTTATGGATTTTATGTGACTAATTGAAATTCTGAATTCAAATTAATGCGACCTAACTCTCTTATACTATCTCCTTGCCCACATACTCTCTTACACTCTCCATCTCTCTCACTTTCACTATCTCTTAGACTCTACTCTTGCTCTCATAAATCTCTATCTAATCTTCACTTCTACTCACTCTCTCATCAATCTATATCTAATCTTCAGTTCCACTCACACTCTTCACATCTCTCTTTCCCCCTCTCTCACACTCTTCACAACTCTCTTTCCCCCTCTCTCACACTCTTCACTGTTGAGATATCGAGCTCTAGTGAGGCGGTGGACACTGGATGACCCGCCTGGGGGATAGGCCCCGCACTTACACCACTGGCATGGTTGGTGAGATCTTGGGTGATATGCGGCCAGTGGGATGACAGGCTGTGTGACAGCCATTCTAGAGACTGGCATAGTTATAGCGCCAGCTCATTTTTAGTCGGGTTCACACTATAGAGAACCCGTGTATGTATTGGTTGAGTACCTTTCATATTGTGTGTACTCTTATCTTGTATATGGTGTGTTGAGTGTTGAGTAGAGAAGAAGAAGATTTTCAGCCTCTCACCTTGTGTGTTCTCTATTAGGGTTTTGTGAGTGTGTGTGTGTGCTTGCAAGAGCTCAAGCTCTCTTCCCCCCTGCATCTTTTCATGGTATCAGAGCCTGGTTCGTGCTAAGGGCAGAGCTGCAAGCAAGAGAACCACAGGAAGCGGTACGAGGGTAAGAGCTTCAACTACTCTTCCCTATTGTGTTGGTGACTACACCCTTGTCGGGAGCTCTACGGGAGGCACCGGCAAACGATCTCCGATTGAGGAGCTTTCTTCGCGGGAGTGAAGCTACAGGGCAACTATACAGTCCTTCGGACTACAAATTTCGGGCCGAAAACGCGTTTCGGGCGCGTCTGGACCTCCGTTTTTCAGAAAGCAGGCGATTTCGAGCACTGCGGGTAAGTCACCGATTCTCTGCAGAACTCTGTTTTAAGAACTGCAGGAAGACAGATTGACTGTGCAGACACTGTGGGTGCTGCAAAGAGGTCTACAGTTGCCATTGGGTGTATGTATGTGCATTGAAGTCACTGGTTGTGACATTTGAGAGTACTACAGTACCGCTGTGCAGAAAATACAGCATTTGTGCAGAAAAACCAGAGTGCAGTTTCTGGTAAAATTGTGTGTTTGGCAAGATGTCTAATGATGGCATAACACAGATTGTGGCTGAGAAGCTGGACAAGAATAACTTCCATGCTTGGAGGTTCAGGCTGACTAATTTCCTGATGGGAAAAGGCTATTGGGACTACATTGAAGGTGAGCATGAAGAGGCACCGGAGATACCGGATATAAATCCGACTGCTGCAGATGTGAAAGAGTTTAAAGACTGGAACCAAGGAGCCAGGAAAGTAATGTATTGGCTTTCCATTAGTATACAGGACACCATGATTGGGCACATTCAGGATGCCAAGTCCCCCAAGGAGGCGTGGGACACCTTGGTAAAGCTTTATGAAACAAATACCAAGGCACGTAAGATATAGTTGAAGAATGAACTTCATACTGTCGAGAAAAAGAGCATGTCTGTGAATGACTATGCGTTGAAGATAAAGGGCATTGTGGAATCCCTTGCATCTATTGGTGTATCAGTAGATGATGATGACAAGGTGGAAGTCTGTCTACGTGGTCTCGGGCCACAATACAAGGCGTTTAAGACGTCTATCCAAACTCGGGAAAACATTCCCAACTTTACAGATTTGGTGTCTATGCTGATTATCGAAGAGAAGAACTTGGGTGAAGACCAACAGTCTTCACAAAGCAAAAACAGTTCAGAGCAACAGGCCTTCTACACGAGTTCAGGAAGAGGACGAGGTAGAGGAGGCCGTGGACGCGGTCAAGGAGGTGGCCGAACAGGTAATCAGAATTATGGCCAGCAGCAGCAGCAACAACAACAACAGTCCCAGAATCAACAACAACAACAACACGCAGGTGGAAGAGGCAGATTCAGAGGCAGGGGGAGTCAAAGAGGCCGTGGAAATTGGCAAAGGCAATATAATGATGCACGTGAATGCTACTATTGCGGTAAGCCAGGACATGTGCAGTCAGAATGTTATAAGAAGCAGGCTGACATGCAAAATGGGAAAGTGCAGCAAAACAACTATGCATCCTCAAGCAGAAATAATGAGGACAATGAAAGGTTGTTTGTTATGCAGCATGTTGTAAATGCCATGTCTGAAAATGTTGATGCAGCACAAAAAGATAATGTATGGTATGTGGACTCAGGCGCTTCGAACCACATGACGAGTCATGGGGAGTGGTTCAAGGAGATGAAGAACCCGGAAAGACCAGGTTTTGTGGAAACAGGGGATGACACTGCTCATCCAATTGCCCACGTTGGAGATGTGCCATTATCTATGCAGGATGGCAAAGTGAAGTACCTTGCAGATGTACTTCATGTACCGAACATAACAAAGAATCTGGTTTCAGTTGGCCAGATGATTGAGCAGGGTTTGCAGGTTCGGTTTAACCCTGATGGGTGTTATGTTGAAGATTTCAAAGACAAGTGCAGGTTGGTTGCAAAAGGCAACAGAGTGGGCAGAATGTTTACGTTGGATGTAGACATGCCTGAAATGAGTGCTGCGATGTTTGCAAATGGTTCAGGAGTTGTTGCAGACACAGACATATGGCATAAAAGAATTGGACATGTAAATGTGCAGAGATTGAAGTCTATGCAGACAAAAGGAATTGTGACAGGGCTGCCAAAATTTAAAGTGGAAGGTATGCAGAAAATATGTGAAGCATGCCAATTTGGGAAGCAAACAAAGCATGTGTTTCCACGTAACAGATATGTGAGCAGAAATGCACTAGATGTTGTGCATTCAGATGTATGGGGTCCTACGAAGACCGTGTCTATGGGAGGCTGCAGGTACTATGTCACTTTCATTGATGACCACACAAGGAAAGTGTGGGTATATTTCATGAAGGAGAAGAGTGAGGTTTTCACTCACTTTCAGAATTTCAGAGTTTTGGTTGAAAAGCAAACAGGAAAATATGTCAAGTGCCTAAGGTCAGATGGAGGGGGAGAATACTTCTCCAATGAGTTCTCTGAATTTTTGAAGAAGAATGGTATTCGGAGACAGTTCACATGCAGATATACTCCGCAGCAAAATGGAGTTGCTGAGCGGAAAAACAGGCACATTGCTGAGATTGCGCGAGCATTGATGGAAGAGAAGAATATGCCGCATTGCTATTGGGCTGAGGCTGTTTCTACAGCAGTATACATCATGAACAGGACTCCAACTGCAGCCATACATGATGTAACTCCAGAGGAGAAGTTTACTGGCAGAAAACCAGATTTGTCTCATCTGAAAGTTTTTGGATGCATTGCATATGTGCATGTGCCAGATGAGCTGAGAACTAAGCTGGATCCGAAAGCTGAAAAATGTGTGTTTATTGGATATTCCCTTGAGCAAAAGGGATACAGGTGTTATAACCCTGCTACACGTGAGTTGAGGGTAAGCAGGGATGTTGTCTTTGATGAGATGAGCAGTTGGTATGCTGCTGAAAAAGAAGCTATTGGGGCTGATGTGAGTGGAAGTGTGGTTGCACAGAATGCAGGTCAGCAATCACAGTCTTTGAGTGGACCAGGAGAGTCCTCATCTAGTGGGTCTATTGATAGACCATGGAGTGGCAGGCTGCGTCATAATACCAGCCCTGCAAATGTGATTAGTACATCACGTAAAGGAAAAGAGAAAGTGGTTGAGCCCCTTGGTATGCCTGACATTTCTGCAGGGCATTCTCATGTTGATGGAGAGTCTAGTGGCTCAGATATGAGTCTTGATGAGGAGCTTGGGATCCCAGCTATGAGAACACCTGGTGTAAAGAAGGCTATGGAAGCCATGAATGAGAAGCTGCGAAGATCAGGGAGAGTGAAGAACCCTGTGCAGAGATTTACATATGATGGTTATGTGGCACATCATTATGCATATATGGCAAAAGTTGTGCAGGTTGTAGAGCCCACATGCATTGATGAGGCTGTTGGAAATGTGTGTTGGGAGAAAGCTATGGATGAGGAGATGGATGCACTATATGGAAATGAAACTTGGGATTTAGTGCAATTGCCTGAAGGCAAGAAAGCCATTGGATGCAAGTGGGTGTACAAAGTTAAACATAACAGTGATGGAAGCATAAACAGGTACAAGGCTAGATTGGTAGCCAAAGGATATGCGCAGACATATGGGATTGATTATGAGGAAACTTTCAGCCCAGTTGCCAAGATGGCAACGGTGAGAGTTGTGATAGCAGTGGCTGCGTCAAAGCAATGGTCTTTACATCAGATGGATGTAAAGAATGCATTCTTGCATGGGGATTTGCAAGAAGAGGTGTATATGTTGCAGCCACCTGGTTATGAGGATGTGGGTCACCCCGAGCATGTTTGCAGGTTGAAGAAAGCCTTGTATGGCTTAAAGCAAGCACCAAGAGCATGGTCTGACAAGATTTCTGAATATCTTGTCACTATTGGCTTTCATGTAGCCAATGCAGATTTCTCATTGTACGTGAGACATGGTGATAGAGGGGTTGTGCTTGTTGTCATCTATGTAGATGACTTGATCATTACGGGGGACCATGATGCAGAGATCTTTGATGTAAAGATCTTGCTTAGACAGAAGTTCGAGATGAAGGATCTGGGGGAGCTCAGATATTTCTTGGGCATTGAGGTGATTAGGTCACCACATGGTATTGGATTACTGCAGAGACAGTATGGCTTGGACATGTTGTCCAAGTATGGTATGACAGGCTGTAAGCCTATTTCTGTGCCATTGGATCAGAATGGCAAGTTGAGTGCAGATTCAGGAGAGATCTTGGAGGATCCTACTATGTACAGGAGCATAGTAGGAAGTTTGATCTACATGACGATCACCAGACCAGATTTGAGCTATGCTGTTGGGTTGGTGAGTCAGTTTATGCAGGTTCCACGGAAACCGCATTTGGATGCAGTCAAACGCATACTGAGGTATGTGAGGTCTACTTTGCATTGTGGACTATTCTATGAGACTGGGACAGAGATATGTGTACATGGGTACACAGATGCTGATTGGGCTGGTAGTATCTCAGATAGAAGATCTACCAGTGGATTCATGTTTTCTTTGGGGAGTGCTGCTGTGACTTGGAGCAGCAAGAAGCAGCCTACGGTTGCTCTATCGAGTACAGAGGCCGAGTACAGAGGAGCTGCTATGGCAGCATGTGAGGTAGCTTGGTTGAGAAAGCTACTTGCAGATTTGGGTCTATCAGTGGATAGACAAGTTGTCATTTTCTGTGACAACATTAGCAGTATACAGTTGGCCAGGAACCCAGTCTTTCATGCTCGTACGAAGCACATAGAGGTCCACTACCACTTCGTCAGAGAGAAGGTCTTGGCAGGAGACCTTGACCTTGTTTATGTCAGCACAGAGGATCAGGTAGCTGACATCTTCACCAAAGCACTGGGTACAGAGAAGCTCCGCAGATTCAGGGCTTCGCTTGGTGTACATGAGATGGAGTTGAGCTCGAGGGGGAGTGTTGAGATATCGAGCTCTAGTGAGGCGGTGGACACTGGATGACCCGCTTGGGGGATAGGCCCCGCACTTACACCACTGGCATGGTTGGTGAGATCTTGGGTGATATGCGGCCAGTGGGATGACAGGCTGTGTGACAGCCATTCTAGAGACTGGCATAGTTATAGCGCCAGCTCATTTTTAGTCGGGTTCACACTATAGAGAACCCGTGTATGTATTGGTTGAGTACCTTTCATATTGTGTGTACTCTTATCTTGTATATGGTGTGTTGAGTGTTGAGTAGAGAAGAAGAAGATTTTCAGCCTCTCACCTTGTGTGTTCTCTATTAGGGTTTTGTGAGTGTGTGTGTGTGCTTGCAAGAGCTCAAGCTCTCTTCCCCCCTGCATCTTTTCATTCACAACTCTCTTTCTCAACATGACACAGAGAAAGAAAACACATGTATGTGAGTCATCTCTGCAAATACGTTGGGGGAGAGAAATAATGTGGAAAAAGGAGAGAGAGAGAGAGAGAGAGAGAGAGAGAGAGAGAGAGAGAGAGAGAGAGAGAGAGAGAGAGAGAGAGAGAGAGATTGTGTGTGTGTGTGTGTGTGTGTGTGTGTGTGTGTGTGCGTGCATGTGTGTGCATGTAAAAGGAGCTACTAGCATACAAGAGCTATCAGCTTTTGGTTTTTGGAATTATAAGAATAGGGCTTGTTGGTCTAAAATCCCACAAGTAAGCAAGCTTGCATGCCGATAAAATCCACAACCCAAGCCCGCAAGCTCCCATTTATTGAGCTGACCACCAAGTTTGAGTGCAAACAGATTACTTACTAAGAATTTTCTTCTTCTTCTCTCAACAAAAAAAACATAATACAAAGGAGATAATAGTATATACTATAAGTGAAATTACTTAACTAAATAATAATAGGGTTCTCTATATGTGAACCTGATCTAATGAGCTGGCACTATAACTATACTAGACTCTAGTAGTCCAAATGTGGTTGTCACACAGCCTGTCACCCACCAATGGCTCCATATCAACCATAATCTACACCAACCATGCTAGTGGCATAGTGCGGGGCCTATCCCCCAGGTGGATCATCAATCTCCACCACACTAGTTGAGCTCAATATCTCAACATCACAAATGGAGGATCCTTTTTATCCCATCTTGGATTATTATTTCATATGGGTTACCTTATGGTTGTGTGCCAATTTTGTTGGAGACAGTTTATATTTGTGCATTTATACATATCTTGGGCATTAGTTTCGCATGCACTTAAACATATATTTTGGTAAGGCAGTGTGCCCCTTACTTTGTAAATGGTTAGCTTTCATTTTGGATACACACTTTAGTTTATGGTTGCACGTGCAAGTATGTGAAAGCTATCTTTGTAAAGCCCAATTTTGGAAAGCAAAGCCAATAATGGATCCAAGGGCCACTTTTGGAAATATGATTAAAATACTGTGTGAGGGATTGGAGCCACTCACATCGGGGGATAGATTGCACCCAATGTGTTATCTTGGTTTTCTTGTATTTGATTATGTCGTTCATGTATTTGTGCAAAAGCTTGGCTATAGTTATTTGATTTTTCATATGTGCAATTGGCTTTCTTCGATACAAGTGTTCAAGGTATTTACTTAGTTGACAAGGGTCATGTGATAGTTGTATCAGAGCCAGGCTAAGTACACATATCTTAGACAAGGACATAGGGGAAAAAGAGATTTTTTAATTATTTATTTAATTTTTTGGAGCAAAATGGCTATAAAACGGCTTAGAGTAATTTTTGAAGGACTTCAACACTTAAAGAAATTATCATGGGGAAAATATTAAAGATTGCAAGAGCTTGCAAGGTACAAGCATCAACATCAAGAGAGTAAAGCAAGGTAGAAGACCTTTAGACAAAGAGATAAAAAATATTTTATGACCATGGGGTCAAAGCCTTAACCTTCACACAAGAAATTCAACCAAATCCAAGGCTTCTGCAAAATGGTGGCCACCATGAGGAAAAATGACACCTTCATCCTACATAATGGAAAATCATACAAGCCGTTGGTTTGTAGACCCACAACTATGTATTCACTCCTCAAACTTAGCAAGTCTCAAATATGTGATTTAATCATACAAGGAATGGTTTGTAGATCAGGACTTATGCATGCACTCCTCATACTTAGCAAGTCTCAAATCATGTGCTTGTGTGTAAGGCATCAATTCCTTACCTTCATGAATCAACAACGCTAAAATGATTACACTTTTCCATAATCCTCCAGGGAGTCACATCATCCTTTTCACCTTTTAAGCATTCCAAAAATTCAAGGAAATATTTGAGAAAAGATTTGTTGAAGCCATTAGCATGTCCTCCTAAGAATGTATTTGCCTTTGGTTCAAGCTATTTTGAATGACTCTTTTTCTTCAGCCATTGGCAAGACTCCATATGAAGCCGCATTCAGAAGAGGTGTCCCTTCTTTTTTGCTAGCCATGGTGGAAGGTTATAATTCGCAAGGCAGACATGCCATGTGCTCCATGATGAACAACATAGACCAAATGGATTCACACCATCCATTGCTAGCCCCAGACAAATGTTTTGAGAATCTTCCTTGAAAATAGGCCATTTCTCTTCAATGTGTCTCCACATGAGGGAATCGACTAGAACACGCATGACATTGTCCGACATGGATTTAATAGATCGATGCCATGTCATTAAACTTGCTATAGATTTGCACATGAGTATGTGTTTTATCCTTGGTATATAGGGAAGTGTTTGAGAACTTTTGTAGGAACCTTTTGCCTCTAAACATCTGGCATGTATCTAAGTTCCCCACAACTTGGAGATTTTACGAGATGTGTATATGTCAATAGAGGATATAATCACTGGGAAAAGTATGGATACAATTATAGTCCATGCCAATCATGCTTAGCAATCTTTAAGCCTTTGCACGAGAGCTCAGCATCTCATTTTCCTCTAGTAAGATTTAGTCCTTTAATAACCCACCAAGATGAAATATGTATGCTTAGTCAACACCATATACATTATACGTACGTGAAAACACATGCCATATTAATAGTTCTGAAATGCTTTATTTTCCTCTAGTAAGATTTAGTCCTTTAATAACCTGCCAAGATGAGATATATATGCTTAGTCAACACCATATACATTATACATACATGAAAACACATGCCATATGAATAGTTTTGACACGCTTTAATCAGACCACCCAAACATTGATTGCAAGTTAAACATAGATAGGCATGTGCATAATTAGGATATCTGAGCTTGAGGATAAGTGGTAGATATGCAAGGTTATGTGATTCCTCTTCTTCATGTGTTATATCTTGACACCATATTGTGCTACCATCCTCCTCACCATGATCCTCTGATCCATGGCCTATTAATTTTGTAAATGGGTCCAACATCTCATCCATCATAACCTTCTCTAATGTGTCATCTTGTTTTATTGAGGTGGTTGGATGGGTTCTTGAGGAGTGTTGTCCTATATATTTTGCTTTGTTCCTTGTCCTATCCTGAAAATAGTATCTGGTAGTATCCAGTTGGGCTGGATTTCCATGTAGTCAAAGGCTCCTCAACATTATGAGGGTTCTTGTGGGAGCAAAAACATAGATTTCATAGATGTTCCATTAGATATGTAGGGTACACACGTACATGATTGTTACAAGTTCTATGTTTTTGAGTGACTTGATACTTACATGTGCATGGGCACGTGCATCTCTCCTCAAGACTGAAAGTTACCTCAATGGGCGCTATGCTAATGTTTTAGAGGACCACTTTGTCAATGTTTCATGAATCCATGTTGCTAGTGTTTTGGAACCATGTTGTTATTGTTTTGTGGCTCTATGTCTACCATGTTGCCAAAGCTTTTAGGTGCTAGCACACCAGGTTTTTATGGCCCATGTTCTCCCCATCACCAAAATTTTTAGGCGCCACTATGCCAATGTTTTGTGGCTCCATATTTGTCACGAGAACTTTTGTAATTCTTAAAGAAATAATTAAAAACTCACAAATACATCAAGATTAAAGCATAGATTTTCATCAAATTGATATGAAAGAGCATGACATAGTATAAACAAGAGAGATAGAACAACATCACCATCATCAAGACAAGATTGGGTGCATTCTTCCCCCTCATGCGTGTAGTTCCACTTCCACGACATGAGTATTTTTGAGAATTTTTATTCAATAAATAACCCAAGGAGCTATTAATAGTTGTGCATACAAAATTGGGCTTTGCTTTTCCCTTTTTACAAAAATAGCTCAAGCACTAGAGCTTGTTCACACACTAAGTGTAAATAGTCAAAACTCTTCTAGCATATGTGCTAGGAATATAGCAACGCCATGCATGCAAGCATGTATAAATAATTTGTACAAACATTTGGCATGTGGCCAATAAAAAAACTCATAAAATAATCTTATTCTCATTCACACATATAATGACCTCGTGCACATTCGCACATTCCATTAAGCTAAATTCTGCACACATTAAATCAAGTATATGTTTCTGTGATTATTAAGCATCAAAAATATGATAAGATATATACCTATAACAGTCCTCCCATTTGAGGAAACAATTGTCCTTAGTTGTATAGAAGAAAATGCTACAACAACAACATTCTCTTAGTTATCGATGTCATAACCTGCAAAGTAAACTCAGAGGTCCGAACATGGCTCAGAGGCACAAAGGCATGGCTCAGAGATTCTTATGGACATGGAATACAACAAACAAACTTAGAGGTTCATTGATCGAGCATGGTTCAGAGGCACAAAGGCATGGATCAAAGGCTTGGGTGAACATGGACCGCAATAATAAAACTCGTGTGGCACCTAAATTGGTGACCCTTACACTCATCATCAAATCATAAATAATAATACAAAATAATGTGATATAGACAAGATTTCTTATGTGCGACAAACAGACATAAAATAACCTAGCAATATGAAAGGCTATAAATGATTAATACAATTCTAATATATACAAGATCCCTTATGTGCGACAAACACACATAAAATAACCTAGCAATATGAAATGCTATAAATGATTAATGCAATTCTAATATATGATTATCAAGTGATCTCATCTTCATGCCACCACTCAATCCACCATCTATACGACACCTCAATTGCTACCCTCGTATAGTGCGACACCTCAATCGTACCCTCACACATCTCATGCCATACGACACCTCAATCGGTACCCTCATATGGTGCGACACCTCATTCAGTACCCTCGCACATCTGGGTACCTATACTCATAGACATAATCCACATTAGTTAAATAATTAATTGAACACATCAATTAATCCCAACGACTTCATGAGATATAAGAAGCAACCATAAAATCAAATTACACGTACCAATAGGCATGGCACACGCGGGCATCCCCGATATAAAATAAGAAATATAATTTCCAATAAACAAGAGTAATTATCATGTCATTCCCTCTTGCTAGGGTTGTAACTATCCTCAGTTGCGTAAATCCATGAGAGGATGGCTTCATGATTGGTGTGGAAAACTAGATCAACACATAAATCAAATATGCAATGAAGCAGTCAAATGAGCATATGTGAAACAAGTTTATGTGTCCTATACCACAAAGATGCACTCCACATATACACATAAGATGGTAAAAGATAGAAGACATAAATGTGTCTGGAGTAAGTACATGAAACGAATCTGATGTCCCATACCACAAGATGAATTCCACATATCACTCCTTCAAGAATAGAAGTTTGAGAACAGAGTGGCCAGTTCCCTCTGAAACTTAAATTTTGACACAAATTTTCTTTACCTTAAAAATTTATTTAAGTTATTGAATTTGAACTAACCTTAATGTTGAATTTATGGTTTACTAATTCGGTTCTTAGGTTGTAAAAGTATTTTATAGAAATGCTTAAAGAAATAAATGTAAAAATTTTACAAAAAGAGGCGAATATATACACACCTCCATCGTTGTGGTGTTATTGAAATTATCTTTAAAAAACAATTTTGACACTCCAAAGCCTAGAGATGTAAATCGTTATGGTTTCTATGGATAGGGAATATAAAGTTGTTAAACATAATTCATGAGAAACTTAACATCATAAGAATAAAAGATAAATTGATTATGGATACAAGGATAGGAAATACTAACCTTGACTTGAAAATATGTTTGAGAGGGTGTGAGATTGTAAATAAGAATAGATAGAATTGATTTTTCAATACATCCAAAATTTAAGCACAAATATAAATATGAATTACTAGTAAGAGTTCTAACAATCTTGATTAAGTAAACAAATCTAAATGTATGTACTTACCTTAATGTCAAATGAGATGATGATTAAAATAATAATAATTTAAATTTGAGGTTGAAATAAACTTAAATAATAAATATGAAACTTTGCAATCATAAGATTGAGTCAAGAGGAAGGGTTGCACCTTACATATATGCAATGATGTTCTACATTGAGAATACCTCATTAGAAATTAGAGAGAAAAAAAAAGAAAGCAATGTGAATTAATTGAAATATAATCTTTGTAAATTATAAATATAATTTCAACTTATAAACATAACATTATTAAGGTTATTTATTTATGAATTCTTCCAAACCTAACTAAGGTTATATTAAAGTATGACCTTATAAGAAATAAAACCTATACTAATATGGTTTGAGATTCTGTGTATGAATATTTAAGCATGATCACTATTGTAATAATAGTAAAATGAGGAGCTTACTTGGAAAGTGCTCGAATCACGATCTGAAAGATAAAACTTACACAGAAATATTAGAGGAATTATTTACTAAGTTATAGAGGGTAGCAACTTACTTGCAAGTGTCGGATAGCTTTGTTACAAAATACATCATTAAAAGGATATAAATACTACAAGCATATGTGACGTTTTAGTTTGCTGATGATTAAAATTATGGAAAGTGGAGAAACTTACTTAGGTTGGACTGCAAAATATTAGTTAGAAGAAAACAAATCGACAACTAGCAATTTTTATTTTATGCAAGTAATAAAATTACACAAAGCAAATACTTAAGTGGTAAATCATCAGAGATTTTGCATATACTAATATGTAGGTTATTTTCAATTCATAATATAATATCAAACTTGAATTGTTAATTTAGAAAATTTAGAAAATGTAGTTATTACTTAGCTTTCACCCACAATTCATAAAAACTCGAAAGCTCGTATGTCGAAGAGTAAGTGGGAAAAATAATATTTTATTGATGTCAAAAAATCAACTAAGAACCATGGATTTGAAAAATGCATCCGATGTAGAAAATAACTCCTTAACGCCAAAATAAATCCAAGTAATAACTCATTAAAGAGGTCTTCAAAAGAGTTGAAAATTTTTCAAAGAAGATAACCAAGGTTATAATTTCATGACATGCCGAAATAATGCCAATAATAACAGGTTGAAGAAATGTTGAAAAGGGATGTTATATTCTGTAGAAGAACCTTCGTCAAAGTTTTTACCCACTTGCTGAAGTTTTATTTTGTAAAGCTCCCTCTCTTTCTTTTCTTTTTGTAGGCTAAAGAGGGCTTTAGGCTTTGATGACTATTGCAAAAACCCTCGTAAAAATAGTGCTTTAAACCCTTGTATAGAGGAACTTGGAAATCCTTCCCTATTTTTTTTTTTGTAACCAATGATGGGCTTTGAACTTTTAGCAATATAAGATTAAGGCTTAAACGATAAGCTCTTAAAAAAAAAACAACTGGCTGCACATATGTATATATATATATATATATATATATATATATATTCCTTGGAGAGTGACTACTACGGGAGTAAGTTGATGGATAAACCTTTAAATATTATAATACTTATAAGCCTTTAAATATTATAAAGCTCAATCACTTAGGCTTTGTAGTAAGGTTCTCCACGGAATTTGAATGCAACGATAAACCAGTGGGGGTCGCCAGTCTTGAAATTCGCCACATGTTAATGCCAACCATTGCTAATTAGAACCACTGATTGTAATCAAGAATAGCTTAATCAAGAAACTAATCTCCAATTAATGGAAGAAATAAATGCCACCTTCTTTATTGAGAAGAAAAAAGAGAAAAAATCTTGAACCCTCCATTATACAATTCTTTCTCTCGCCTTTGTCCTGAAATCTGAGAGTAGGAGAACAATTTTCATGCCTTACTCTTCACATTCGTAAAGAAGGATCTCCAAACCATATTCAATTTCCCAAAACCACTTTTGTGAAACGAAGCGTGGTTTCTCTTCCTCCCACAGTAGTGGTTTTGCAAGAAGAGGTGACATCCATTTCTAGCCTTTGATTCCAATCTCCATACAAGGGTACACGAAATTCCACCTTTGTCTTGAGGCCTTGTCTGAACCATTCCACCTTTGTCATGAGGCCTTGTCTCCTTTACCCTTTAGATTTCTGTGAGCTTCTTGCTTTTTCTTCAAATGCAAGTACCCATAGCTCTGATACCATTGTCACTCACGGGACCTTTTGTACGTCTTAAAGAAATAATTAAAAACTCACAAATACATCAAGATTAAAGCATAGATTTTCATCAAATTGATATGAAAGAGCATGACATAGCATAAACAAGAGAGACAGAACAACATCACCATCAAGACAAGATTGGGTGAAATCTCCCCCCTCATGTGTGTAGCTCCACTTCCACGACATGAGTATTTTTAAGAACTTTTATTCAAAAAATATCACAAGGAGCTATTAATAGTTGTGCATACAAAATTGGGCTTTGCTTTTCCCTTTTTACAAAAGTAGCTTAAGCACTAGAGCTTGTTCACACACTAAGTGTAAATAATCAAAACTTTTCTAGCATATGCGCTAGGAATATAGCGACGCCATGCATAAGCGTGCATAAATAATTTGTATAAAAATTTGGCACGTGGCCAACAAAAATAGTTCATAAAATAACCTTGTGCTCATTCGCACATATAATGACCTCATGCGCATTCGCACATTCCATTAAGTTGATTTCTACACACATTAAATCAAGTATATTTTTCTACGATTATTAAGCATCAAAAATATGATAAGATATATATCTGTAACAATATCTGCCCAATCGCCAAAGTTTTCAATCACCACACCACATTAGTGTTTTCGAATTTCATGCACTGAGGCGCCATGGTAGTGTTGGGTTGCCGTGATGCTGATAGAATTTTTGGGTTGTGCACATGTTTGTTAGGATGTTTTTGTTTGCCGCCGCTAATGGGGGTCTCTTTTATTACCAAATTCACTGGATCACCAATTCAAAATAAAAATTCAAATGTCAAGCACAGAAAACCAAAATGTAAAGGCTAAAATTCAAATTTTTTAAGTAAAATGATAGGGAGCACCGGTATCTATGTCGGTATATGCATCGGTATGTCCATTATGGTATCAATTAAAATTTATACTGGGGCCTATAAAAATTGCATAATAGACTACACAACTGTTATTTGTAAGCTTTGGTATGCAAGAAGAGGGGGTGTAGGTAAAAACCAATTAGTCCAATTAGTTTTAACCAAATCATCTCCAAATAGCTTTCCTTTCATTGAGTGCGCCTTCTAGGTGTGAAGGTCGACCTTAAGTACTTGCGTATCTTTTGTACACTTGATCTAATACTTAGTCATGTACCGATTTGGCATCCCTCATAAATGGTATGCCTAAGATCACATTGTAGGAGTCTAGTTGGTGTCGAAAGTTCACTACTACAAATGTATGCTGGTACTAAAACCAAAATACCTTAAGCTTAAAATCCTTCAATACTCCCATGGGTCTCAACGATGTTAACAATCAGATATACTCGTTCTAGTTTAGGTTTTCCCCATTTTTCTCAACATTGTTTTGAAATGATACTCACTCTCACACCCTCACAAGGATGTGGTGAGTTGGAAGGCTAGCATTGGTGTCATCTCCCTCATAGTACTTGCCTAATCGATTAATAGGAAATCGGGATAAACCTTGGAGATTTTCTCTCCTTAGGCACCTAGTCTTCAACCTCTATAGGTGAATGGTTTTTTTGTTAATTCATTAGCTCTAGACGTCCCTCTACCCATTCCTTGACATTCGCCCATAGGAGAGTAGGCGTACTGCATAGCAGTGGACCAATTGGTATTTTGATCTGGGTTGATAGGAATGTCATGAGATTTTCCATGGAGGTTCTCTAGCAAGTGAAGGTCCCATTAGTGGAGCCTTTCCATACACTTCCTTGAAGAGTGATCGCGTAGATCGCACTTTCTCATTGTTAGCAAATATTCTTACCATGAGGTCATCTTTTGATTTTTCTTCACACCCATAGTGTTTTAGAATTGGTTTGAGCACGTTCAACTTTCTGTCCTCAACCAATTCCTCATGTGGATACATAGTATCCATAACTCTGATGTTTGCCTTTAATTTTGCCTCATACTTGTGTTGAAACTCCTTAACTAAGGATTTAGCTTCTTCTAACTTTTGAATTTCTTCCTCAGCAAAATAAGATATTCTCCTCTAGTTCTAGGAGTCATAGGATTTTCCTTAGCTAGTCCCTTTGCTTGAGTTTTCGACTTTGGTAGCAAGTCATTTTCTTTGCTTGACTGTGTGGAGATTGGTTCTATAGTTTCTTCTTCAAAACCATCTTGAATTGTGCCTAAGGTGTCACCTTTTTCAAACTTTTTAGCCCTTCTTCTTTTCCCATGCTTGGAAAATTTGAAGCTAGTAGCCTTTCCTTTTTTTATTGCATATCTTGTGTGCAGGTCAAAACATTCATTGGAGTGATATTTTTTGGTTGCACACTTTTATTGCACACTTTTATTGTACAAGTATTTTAGTAGAATTTTCATAAGTGGAAGTATCACCACTAGCACGATAAGGATAATCTTTGACCAAATGATTAGTACCACACTTAACACGTGTACACATGGGACTGATTGTGGTTATGTCACTATCTGCTATGGCTGGTTGGTGTTATTAATTGGACATTCTATCACTTGATGGGGGCCACTATAGTGGTAACATTATATAGGTCACCTTTTGACTGTAGAATTAGTTTCCTTTTGTTTTCACTATGCTATGGTTTAAAATACAAGAACTCCAAGTTAGGCACAATGTCCTGTGATTCCTTGTTATAATAGTCATTGTTGACTTTAGACTCGCATTGAAATTCACCTTCTTCTAGTGGCTCCTCAACCAACACTTGGTAGTGGGGTGTTCTTAGGTGGTGGAGGCTATGAGTGTAGAATTGGTGGTGGCATTGGTACCACATCTGTACATCCCTGGGGTGGGTAAGTATGGTACACCTTGCTGAGCCTGGCCAATGCTTGTATTGGTTTGAGTTGGTGGTCCTAGTAAAGCTAATGGCGCTCTTGGTGCTAGCAATTGTACTGTCGATTGGACTCATGGGTATCTATACTTAGAAGTATCATGTTTCCCAACCATTAATAATGGGCATTATAGAACATTTACCTTGTTTTGAGATGAGGAAATTAAATGCTTATATGATTCTATCTACAAATGGAGCACCAAATTAATTCCCTTCTAGGGTAGAGATGAGAATTCCACAATGTCTCTCTTACCTTCTTAATTTTTAGCTTTTCCAGTATGGCCGAACTTAATTCTTCAAATGTCATGCTACTTGCTTGCTTATTACGATTTCTTCAAATGTCATGCTACTCATTGGAAACTTGAGATGAAGCATTGAGGGGTGCCTTGGTATCCTTCGTCTATACGGTAGTTCAATGTTATATTCAAATTCTATGGCCAACTTGTAGTAAGTACCCAGTGTAGCTAGTCTGGATAAGAGCAGATAATCATGCATTTTTATATCTCGTACTCCTTTACAAAAACATGGCGGCGGTAACTGATCACATCAGTTAGCCTTACTCAAAATTTACAATGAGAATTAAAATGCTTGGGATAAGAAACACAATCTCTCATGGACTCATGTTCTTGTTGCTTAATATTGTGGAGTTGTGCCACTGGAATCCACCTATCACCACTTCTTACAAAACTTGGTACGAACATAGTCTTCAATCAAGTGAAATTAACTTTATCATCATGCACATGTTTCACAAGTGGACTGGCCAATGCTATTTGAGTCCACGTGCGAACCAATACTTCTTTGGTACAAAGATCCTAGATGGTTTGATACACCATGTTATGGAGATAAGTCATCTTCAACCACTCTCCTTGATCTCAAGTGCATGAAATGATGAAATTGTAGGCCCAAATATCAACTAGGTCTGTTTTTTAACAATTTTGCACAATTTTTGGTTGCTCTGATATAATCACGCATAAATTAGATAATCATGATGTGCATTAGTAGAGAAATTCATGTGACTTATTTTTTCTAGTTTTAACATGAAAAGGGTAGCTTGGGCCTCAGTTCATCATGTACACTCCAAATATGTCCATTTCCAAGCAAATATCATATTTCATAAAAAACGAGAGTTATTCACGCGTGATTCTACGATAGTCATTGCATGATTTAGCAAAAAAATTCACGTGATTTAGATTTGATATTTCTAAGACAAAAATGGTACTCTAGTCCTCTCCTTATCAAGTTGACTCCGAATATGTTAGAGTTGGAGAAAAATTCCCCTACCTCAAATCATGTGAAAAACCAAAGTTATTCACGCTCTAGATGACTCCACTGGTCCTCACTAGGGAACTCCAGGACTACCGACACAAAACCCTAGGGTTGGGGGATAAGGGAGCGTGGATCCTCTTAGGGAAGTATACCCGCTAAGGATGAGTCGCCTCACATACTAGGCATCAAAGACCTATGCTCTACACTGTCTATCGTGCTCTCCAACACCACCTAGCACTGCAATATCCCTACAGGCCTCTCACTCACACCACACCCACTGATCACTCACTCACCTTGCTCAGAGAGAGAGAGAGAGAAAAAACACCACAAGAGCACAATACTATATATCAAACTGTAGACAAGAATGATACAAGAGAGACTGTGCTCCAACACAGAGAATGTCATACATCAGAGATTCTGCCATGCGACTGCTGGAGTGTTTACATCCTGTATGTGTTCTATCATAGTGTCTGTGACACTAATTGAAAGCCAGTACATGACTTTTCTTGCACCCTGATTCCAATCCTTGAATGCCTTTAAATGAAGGAGTGGCATTCTCCTTAGATAACTCTCAAGGCTCCTCATTGTCTCCTTCTACACAATCCCAAAATCCTTTACCCATTAGGAAATTGGCCATTCTGAACTGGCATGGAAGTTATTCTTATCTAGCTTCTCACTAATAATTTGATTAATTCCGTCAGACATGTTTTCCTACAGCAATCAAATAACCTACAAACAGACAACTTCTGTATGCAACCTATAATACAGCAGTATCTCCTGTAACTGTTGCAGCAGCAGTACTTCAGCACAGTCTGTGTGTCACCAAATATGACCAGAGTACATGTACATACACCCACTATCAACAATACATGTGCAAACCCTATCTGCACTTCCAAAATGTACTGCTGCACTGTAATAACCAGATTTTGACCAGAAACTGTTCTCTACTAGAACTTCCAGAAATGTGCCAAAAATACCCTGAAGTGACAAAACGGGGCCCGTAACCTGCCCGAAACGCAAATCTGGCTAAAAAAACCTCTGTCCACTAGGGTAATATACCTACCTTGTAGCTCCACTATCGCGCAAAGACAGCTCGTGAATCAGAGATGTGTAGCTGCCCAGAGCTACTAAGGGGGTGTTGTACCTAAACCAAGAAGGGGAAAGAGATGATGGTGCTCTTACCCATGTAGTACCGCTTCCTTCCTTGCTTGTTCTTGCCTCTTGCTTTCCTCCTTAGATCCCACACGAACTAGGTTCTGATACCATAAAGAGAATGCGGGGGAGATGGAGAGCTTCAAACCCTAGCAAACAAACACACACACACACACACACAAGAGAGAGCAAGACATAAGAGAGAGATGGATAGCTGAATTTTCTTCTATCTTCTTCTTCTCTACTCAACCAACATAACATAAAGATAAGAGTACACACTATATGGGTTAGTACTCCACTACTACAACATACAAGGTTCGGTCCTTAATGTGAACTTGACTAAATGAGCTGACGCTATAACTATGCCAGTCTCTAGTAATCCAAAATGGCTGCCACATAGCCTGTCATCCCACTGGCCATATATCACCCATAATCTCACCAACCATGCCAGTGGTGTAGATGCGGAAGCTATCACCCAGGCAGGTCATTGATGTTCACCGTAGCACTAGTTGAGCTCGATATCTCAACAGGTGGTTAGAGGGCACCGGCCAGTGAGACGGTGGTCGGAGCGGTCAAAAGTGATGGTGGGAGGCCCTTGGTGGAGTGTAGAGGACCTGGCTTCTTGTCCCCAAGTTGCCCACTACTACTCAATTCACCGTCTTGGTGAATGCCACAAAAAAAACAGGTGCTTCTTTGGCAAGCTAGCCTTCGGGCAAAACATCCGGCAAGCAAGCTCCCAGGCATACCTCATACAATGATCCTTCCAGGAAAACCTTCTGGAGAGATACAGAACTAATAAAACTGAATCAACTAGGCTCCTAGGAAACTTCATCCAGCAAGCAAGCTGTGGGAAAAATGATTGAATTGAGAGATCCTGGGAACTTCATCTAGCAAGCCATTTTTGAGAGCTCCTAGGTACTTCATCCAGCAAGCCATCGCTACCTGTATTACCACTATCATCCCCTGGGCAAAGCATCCGACAAAGGTTACTCTGACACCAACAAAAGCATAAAACCAATCTAAACAATAATCACTGGCCACTTCATCCATGCAAAACTTTCGAATTGAAGTCCAGGCATACAAAGATACAAAATGAAACCTGGCCATGGCCAGGAAGATCCCTCTCTGCATCCCTCCGATAGCTTGCAAACAATCCCCATAGCCAAGATTCTTCTCTGTGCCTCTCTTCTCTATCCCAATTTGGACCAAAATTGAAGCTTTTCCTGGGCTTTTTTTTTGCAGCTACATGTAGCAAATCATCACAAAATTTGGTAATTGGTCAAGCTTTGATAAAGTTTTTATGTCTTTCTCTTGCCCAAATCACTTCTAGGGTGATGCTTTGGTGCATCCTCCCTGATATTTTACTCTTATCCCCGGCACAGAATATGGCCTAATCAAGGCTCTCACTATATTTTTGGCCCAAATTGCATCAAATAGATGTATTATTGAGCTTTCTTGCTATTTTTTAGGCTTTTTTGCTATTGCTACTTGTTGCAACAACCCATCACAGTGTAGATTAGCTATTGATCATGGCCCAATCCTCTTGCCATGGAGCTTGAGGGAGTGCATTCAAGAAATGCAGCTTGCGTAAGGGAAGTAGAAGGAAGTGAAGAAGAGCATATTGCATGTTTTGAAGAAAGCCCACTTTCTCCATTGGAGTGAATTTGTAGAATTGCAAGTCCCCACAACGGGAAACCCACAAAAGGGATCATGGGTAGGTGAGGAAAGGGGGGTTGGGTGAGAGGGGGAGTGGGGAGGCACTTAGGTTTGTAGGGTACAAGAAGTGATGGGTGTGATTGGGTGATGGGCACAACATGCGGGCACGTTTAGCACATGGAGCAGGGAGAAACAGCACCTTGGCCATCTATAGGAGTCCCCGCGATTCTCCTACACAGAGAGATGCATGCAGCAACTCAAAAGTTTAGTACCAGTTTGGGGAGTAGGACGTTGGGGTGGCAGTGTTGTTGGAGAAGCCGTAGTTGGGTTGGTGAAAAGGCTAGGTTCTAGTTGGTGAAGCAGAGTGGCCGAGAGTTATGTGGTTGGAGAAGGCGGGGAAACGTTGGTCTCTTTCGGGCGACTGCGATAGCTTGAACCCAACCCATAGTGGGCTTGAGAGAAGATTTACACATTGGTGGAGGGAAGCAACAACAACATTGTAAAACCTCTGAATGTCTTGAAGCAGCCTTTGATCATCGTTTATGACAAAATTGATAGCCACACCCCACCCGATACAGTTCTCAAGTTGAGTGAGTATATCATAACTAATAATAAGTGACACTTGCTTCACATTAATTCTTGGTCGGTGCATGAGAGAGTGGGGAGGGGTTTCACTTGAGAGAGAGGGAGAGGGGGGAGGAGTGGGGGGTGGGTTGGTGAGCACTAGAATGAGTGAGCAGGGGGTGGTCGGAGGGCATTGCGAGGGGGGGCTTGGTCGGTGAGGGGGGTCGATGAGTGAGAGGAGGTGTGTGAATGAGAGAGAGGGGCGGGTGTGTGAGTAAGGGGGGGTGAGTGGGGTATGGGGCCGGGTGAGCACCGTGAGGGGGTGGGGGGCTGGGTGCACTGCATAAGAGAGTGAGGGGGGCTAGGGCTGGGGTTGGGGTTGGGGATGCGCCCGAGAGAGAGGGAGAGGGAGGTGATGGGTGAGGGGGAGGCTGGCTGCGCATAGGAGGGGGGGTGGTGAGTTGGTGAGGGGGGTGGCTGCACACTCGTATCACATTGGAACCCCTCATAGGAATTTAACCAATTCCATAGAGGTTCTTTTGCCTCTCCTTCTAAGCCAAATGGATCCGAGGCCTCATCCTATGACCTCTATCTCTTCCTGTTGAGACACTGGTGCAGAGGAGGCCAGAGTGAGCAAAGATCCTGTCCAATCCTGTACTACTGCTTCTTTTGAGATATCTTCTTCTTGGGACACCTCTTGAATGGGGGATGGGTCCAACTCCACTATGTCCCCCATATCACATTGGAACCCCTCATAGGAATTTAACCAATTCCATAGAGGTTCTGCCGCCTCTCCTTCTAAGCCAAATGGATCCGAGGCCTCATCCAGTGGGAATCCTTTCCATTCCTCCTGCTCTTCCTTGTCACACTGGTTCCTTCCTCCCAAATGGGAATCATGTCATGTAGGGCAGTGCCCCTTGCACTCTCATCAGGGCCTTTTTCCAAGGGCAAGGTCACCGTCCCCTCTGGGTTAGGGATATGCAAGTTGTCCTAGCCCCAATCATGGATCACCCGAGCTGCCCTCAACGAAGGCCTTCCAATGAGCAAGCTATAGGCCCCTCTAGGTGGTGGGAAGTCTAATAGCACAAAATTCATTTCAAATACTAATCCCTCAAAAGTGATCAGAACTTGCCTGACTAGGCCCAAGGGCATCACTTCTCATGCGCTGGTCCGCCACTCGGATGGCAAAGGGAGCTGGCTCAGTAATTCGGAGACCCAAGACTTGCCTAGTAGCTTTAGGCATGATGTTAACACCAGAACCACCATCCACAGTGGCCATTGCAATTTGAGTTCCTCCCACAGAGACTGTCACCCTCAGGCTTTGGTGATCGGCCAATCCTAGGCCAGTGAGGCATACCCTAGCTTGTTGCCTGGGTCGTCGCCCACACTACTACTAGCTGTGGCTTCACCCCTAGTTGCCTTCAAATCCATCCAATGCTGGACCAAGCCTAGCAGTTGCTCTCCTATTTCCTGGCTCAAACAACATAATTGAGGAAGGGTGATTTCCACCTTTGCCCCGACCAACACTTCCTCCCAACGTATATTACTGACTTTGGGATTGGTAGACTCCTCATCCACCTTTGAAGGTGTGGTGGTTGGGGGAATGACCAAGGTAGGCGCCGCTTCATTCTCCATGGGGTGTTTGAATGAATTCCTCCATGGCCTCCTTATAAGCTTGTTCCACAATGGATGGATAAACCGCACCATCAAGAGGAGGAGTTGGTGTCTTTGGGGCTCCTTGGGACTGGGTGACGGCCGCCACTATTGGAGTGCCAGCAATGGGAGGTGGCACCAGTGCCACTATTGGAGTGTCAGCCTTGGGAGATGGCGCCACTGCTTCCACCATGTTAACTAGTGGGGTTCTAGGGACAATCCCAGGTGTAGTGGTCTCGGCTCTCCGAGAAATGGAGGCATAGGGGTGAGCCCTCTGGTATAATGCATTGAGATTGCATGTGGCCGCTCCCCCCACAATAGTATCATATAAGAGGCCGGGTGGGGTTGTTGGGAGGATGGTGATTGGAAAACCGTTGGTTAGGCCGATTCCCATATGTGTTGTTAGCAGTCAGAGGTACTGGAGAGGAGTTGCCGCATAGACCACCGAGGGTGGGTTTTGATAAACTTGGGGTGTTTGTGGGACTTGCACGGGTGGGACGTATAGCTGATAGGTCGGGAGAGTGCCTGCTTGATATGAGATTTGCACAGGTAGGGGGCTATATGTTAGGGTTGCTCTGGGATGAGGAGTATTGGTGTATGCTACCGTGGCTACTTGAGCTCCCTGGCTGAGATGATGTGGCCTGGGGCGGTGGAGGGGTTTATACAAAAATAGCCATGGGGGAGGGAAGGGTACTGCACTCCGCCATGAGGGGAAGGGTACTGCGCTCCGCCATGAGGGGGGCGGTGAAGGGGTTTATACAAAAATAGCCATGGGGGAGGAAAGGGTACTGCGCTCCGCCTCCAGTTGTGTAGCTCTATCTTGGAAGTCTTGCAAGGTGCCTTGGGGTGGAAAGGTCTCTCTCATCTTCATTGCCGTAGGGAGTGCTTGAAGCACCCACTGTTGCAATATGTAGTTTCCAGGATCTTGGGGTAGCCGAGCGACTAAAAACTTTAGCTCTTGTGACACGTTGGGCCACTGACTCCCCTGCCTTCATGGAGAGTTAGTTGAGCTCTTGAGTAATGAGGTCAAAGTAGTTCCCAGGCCGAAAGGTAGCCAAGAACTGTAGCCTGAGGGTGGCCCAATCGGGGAAGTGGTTGACGGGAAATTGAATGTACCACCAGTCGGCACTTTCTTCCAGCGTTGTCGGGAACAAGACCAAGTGTGCATCATCTCAGTTGAGACCTCTTGAGTCACACATAGTGAGGAACCGCCGCACATGGTCTTCCACATCTTCAGTGATGGTACCTTTGAAGGTTTGTCGTTTAACTTGCATGCAGTTAAGTATAGTAGCTAATAGCACTGGCCCTAGAGCTGCCATAGGGTTAGAAGAAGAAGATGCTGAGGGAAGAGTAAGGGAACAAAGAAGAACCCTACGACAACTAGTTTGAAGAGGAGAATGAAGGAGTGAATCACCTCCAGAAGCTCTAGTCTTCGGGGATATACACAACACTCCTCTCACCACACGAACAGAAATCACCAAAAAGAAAAAGATTTTTTTTTAGACTATCCTTGACCTCTAGGAGAGTCCCACCATGATTGCCAAATTTTATCTAAGCTATAGATGACTACCCTAGTCCTCGCTGGGGAACTCGAGGACTACCGACACAAACCCTAGGGTTGGGGAAAAGGGAGCGTGGATCCTCTCAAGGACCGCCAAGGATGAGTCGACCTCACGAGGGCTAGACATGAAAGACCTATGCTCTACACTGTCTACCATGCTCTCCGACACCACCTAGCACCGTAGTATCCCTACAGGCCTCTCACTCACACCACACCCACCACTGACCACTCACTCACCTCGCTCAGACAGAGAGATAGACAAAACATCACAAGAGCACAACACTGTATATCAAATTGTAGACAAGAATAATACAAGAGAGAATGTGCTCCAACACAAAGAATGTCATACACTAGAGAATGTGCTCTCTGCCGAATGTGCTAGAGTGAATGTGTAATGTGACACAAGAGAGAGTCTCCTCCTACCGAGAGAGTGCTCCCCATATCTCTTCCTTGGGTGTCCTCCTCCTCGAAGTCCCAACCCTCATCATGTAGTGTAAAGGGAAGATTTTCAGTTAGGAAAAGGGAGATGGTGCTCAAGAGGATCTCGCCATCCCTTGGAAAAGGGAGAGGGGTGTTGCCTCCATGAGTGCCATCGGAGATGTCGGAGGGCACTATCGGTGATGGCGATCGGAGATGTTGAAGGGCACCGGAGGTGACAGGCAGTCGGACGGCACCGGCGACGGTGATGGTGGTTGGAGCGGTCAGAGGACACTGGTGGTGACGACCACGGTCAGAGCAGTCGAAGGGCACCGGCCGGTGACGATGATTGGAGCAGTCCGCAGGTAATGATGGGAGGCTCGCAGGTGATGATGGGAGGCTCTTGGTGGTGGAGTGTGGAGGACCTGGCTTCCTATCCACACACGCATGAAAAGTTAATCACAACAAATAATTAGGGCACAAATTAGCAGAGAAATTAGTCACAGCATGACTTTTCAAATTCGTGTGATTTATTTTAACTATTTTTCAACTTTCATCACGTGGGGGTTGATTAATGGAGAAAATGTAAGATAATTTGACTTTTAATGAGCAATTATCTTCAATTTCAAATCGTGTGAAAAGCTAGAGTTATTCAGGCATAACGTTAGAAGTCATGGAGTGTATAACTGAGAAAGTCACATCATTAAAAATTAAGGGCAAGGTTGTCAGAGGTGTCAAGATAGGGTTTTATAACTTTGGCAAGGTAATATCAAAGATCTCGGCATGGTTAATGAAAAAAGTCCATGCATGAATAACTCGGTTATTCATGACATGAACAACTAAAGAAAGTCATGGCGTGACTATGTTGAGAAAATCACATGAATAAAAATTGACTTTATAGTTTTGATTTTGATACATCGAAATGTGGTTTTACCTGCTCATATGCTCTAGATTGAGAGTGCATGACATGTAGAATGCAATGAAATTCAAAAACACTCTCAATGGCTCCTTATTTTTATGTTTTTAATTTTTGAAAAACATAGAAAAAAGAACACAAGCTTGGTTATTCACAAGAATAAGTAGGGGTGTGTTAACACCACTCACATGTGCATGCTCACCGTTGCCTTGCTTACCATCACCATGCGTAGATCACTATGCGCATGGTGAGCATGCATTGCTCAGGTCCATCACCATGCGTAGCTTACCATGCATTTCTCACCATCACCATGTGCAGCTCACCATACACATGGTGAGCATATTCTGTTCACCAATTCTGTTCACCATGTGCAACTCAGCTCACCATGCTTAGCTCATCATGTGCATGGTGAGCATACACAGTTTACCATGCTGAGATGTTAACGGAATAACATACTACCTCACAAGCAGAAGGAAGTGCATGCAAGGGTCAAATCTGGTGATTAGCACTTGGCCAACCCTATTAGGGTTAACTCCCCGATGTGAGGCCGCTAGGGGCTCACTCCACACTCTCTTTGTGTCACCCAAAGAGAGATCTAAGCAAGCTAGGTAGTATGAGCAAGAGGGAAGGAGCTATGGAGAGCTCAACCTCTACCTCATGCCAATCGTATGCAAACAAGACAAGGTGGAGAGCAATGAGAAGGGAGTAGGAGAGAAGGGAGAGCAACATCATTCCATTCACATACACCAACAATCACAAGAAAGCAAGCATCACAAGCAAGCAAGCCACCATAAGCTCAAGAGAGAGAGAGGGAGAGGGAGAGAAAGCAACAAGCAAGCAAGAAAGCAAGCAAGCAAGCCACCATAAGCTTAATTGAGACAAATTGGATTGTTCATTTTCATATTTCATAAAATGTCTCATATACATGAGCTCATATTTACAATGTCCGGCCGCCCAATTACAAATGGGGGCCCAAAACTAGTCTTCCTAGTTTAACTAGCTCTATGTACATCAATTACTTATGACTGGCATTACACAAGCTGTAAGCTTGGTCATCCCATGTCTCTTTTATAATGAACGCTTAGAGTGGTTATGAAAAGATAAGTTACAAAGGAGGTATAGTAGTCACGCCCACGAAAGGTCATGTTAACTGGAGTGGTTAAAATACCCCCCTCCCGATTATAGGACTATCCTCGGAACTGGTCCAAGAAGTTATCTGTACTAGATAGAGTAAGTGAGGACGAAGTCCCATCGGCGAGGTAGGAGCGGGAGGGGCATGATGGAAGATGTGGTAGCTAGTGTAAGATTCTTCCCTCCGGCCTTTTGAGGTGTGCAGGTGTAAGAACCTCCCCTTCTGATGTTATTATTATTCCCCTCTCTGAAATAAAAGAAAGATCCTGTTTTACCCTGTTTTGGCCTAGAGAGAGAAAATATCTAGAGAGAGATAATTCAAAATTGAGATATTTTTGGATATAAAAATCCTCCTCGTGTCTAAAATGGTTTCCCCTGAAAAAAAAATTCAAAAAGAACTTTCCAATGTATAATTGGAATTAATTAAAAATAGGTATAAAGGACCTTAGCCTAAGGGTCCAGATTTTCAAAAATTTTTGAATTATGCTCCAATTAAGTTTCCTCTGGACCAATAAGATTAATCCAAATGTAGGGAGGACATAAATTGAAGAATAAAAGAAAATCCCCCAAAAATGAGCAAATACTCACATAAGATGAAGAGTTGACTAAGGACAAGGTTTATTAGTTAAAAAAGAAGAGATATTCAGAGGAAATGATGTATTTTTGACACCTCAGTGTGGGGATCTCCCCTCATGAAGGAGGCACCTATTTCACATGTGTGGAGGAGTTTTAAACTCATAAATAATGAGATATTTTCATCTCTCCTCTCTCCTCTCTCCTCTCTTCTCTCTCCTCTCTCCAACTAGATCTAAAAAGTAAGCTAAGCTGACCCAAAAATGGTCAAAAATTGACCAAATTGATCTAGGAAATTCTAGAATCAGTTTGCTTGGTTAGAGGCTCATTTTTTCCTATAAATAGAAGCCTCCCCCTTTGTAAAAGGTTAATAGTATTTATGCACTGTTACTCTACTCCTTCCTAAAGTCAATTACATTGAATTCATTTGATAATTCAATTATTTTTGACTAAATCCTCTCCAAAAGAATTGGTGGCCACTCTTGATCCAAACAAGAGTAGAACCCTCAATCCCTCAAGCCAAAGGAAAGCTTACAAAACTCCATGTAAGCTAAAACTTCTACTTTTTAATTTCAAATCTATGGGTTTTCTGATTTTCTTGTTTTTTTCATATAGTTGATTAAAATGAATCATGATGTTATGCCTTGATGAAAAGGCTATCCCCTTCTCTTCCTTGATGAAAAGGCTACCCCCTTCTCTTCCTTAAGAATTCATCCTTTCTTTATCCTAAAATGAGTAACAAATAAGTTAATTAAACTTTTCTTATTGTTTACTCTTTAGAAAGTGAAAATTGAGTAGATTAGAGTACTTTACTTCAAATTGGGATTAATTTTAAATTGATGTTAGAATGTAAAAATTGAGAAATGGTCAGCCATACAAAGGAGGCTATTGCAAAATTTTCTTAAATTTTGTAGAACTAAAGTTTATCATTAGGTTATTCTAAAAGAGTAATCCCCTGTGTTTGTGCATTCTAAAAGATTTATATTTAATTCAAAAGTGTTATTCTCATTAAAATTAAATTTATGCATAGAAGGATGCATAAAAGATTTATTTTCATTCCAAAAGTGTTATTCTCATTAAAATTGAATTTATGCATAGAAGGATGCATAAAGGATTTATTTTCATTCCAAAAGTGTTATTCTCATTAAAATTGATTTTATGTATAGAAGGATGCATAAAGGATTTATTTTCATTCCAAAAGTGTTATTCTCATTAAAATTGATTTTATGGATAGAAGGATGCATAAAGGATTTATTTTTATTCCAAAAGTGTTATTCTCATTAAAATTGATTTTATGCATAGAAAGTTGCATACAGGATTTATTTTTATTCCAAAAGTGTTATTCTCCTTAAAATTGATTTTATGCATCTATTAAGGATTTTTATAAAAGTGTTATTCCCACTGAAGTTGATTTTTATGCATAAATAGATGCGTAAAGAATCTTTATATCAAAAATTAGAATTCTCTTAAATTCTATGAATAGATGTAACGAGATGTGATGAGAATCAGATAAGTGGGAATGAATGGATGGGTGGTTGTGATGTGAATAGAGGTGATGAGATGTGAGGTGAATAGATGTGATGGGATGTGATGTGAATCAGATAGATGTGAATGGATGGATGGATGTGATGTGAATAGAGGTGATGAGATGTGAGGAGAATAGATGTGATGTGAATCAAATAGATGTGAATGGATGGATGGATGTGATGTGATGTGATGTGATGTGAATAGAGGTGATGAGATGTGAGGAGAATAGATGTGATGAGATGTGATGTGAATTAGATAGATGTAAATGAATGGATGGATGGATGTGATGTGAATAAAGGTGATGAGAATGTGAGGATGTGAGGTGAATAGATGTGATGAGATGTGATGTGAATCAGATAAATGAGAATGAATGGATGAGATGTGATGTCATGTGAATCAGAATGTAAATGAATGATATGGGATGGGATGTGAGTGAATGTATGTGATGATAATGGATGTGAATGTGTATGTGAGGAATGGATGTCAATGTATGTGAGGAATGGATGTGAATGTGTATGTGAAGAATGGATGTGAGTGTGTATGTGAAGAATGGATGTGAATTAGTATGTGAAAGAATGGATGTGGATGTGGATGTATGTGAAAGAATGGATGTTGATGTGGATGTATGTGAAAGAATGGATGTAGATGTATGTGAAAGAATGGATATAGATGTGTATGTGAAGGAATGTGATGTGATGTAAAGAGATAAGATGTGACATGAATATATGTGGATGTGAAGTGATAGATATGAATGTATGGATAGATGTGAGTAGTCGTACATGTGAACAATTGGATGGATGTGGATGAATGAGATGAGATGTGTATGAATGAGATATGATGTGGATAGAAGTGATGTGATATAATGGTGATGAGAATGAATGTGATGGATATGAATGAATGTGAATGTGATGGATATGAATGAATGAATGTGAATGTGATGGATATGAATGAATGTGATGTGAAGGGGTGTGAATCAGGATAGATGTGATATAATGGTGATGATATGAATGTGATGGATATGAATGTGATGTGAAGGGATGTGAATCGGGATAGATGTGAATGAATGAGATGTGAGGTAAAATGAATGAGATGTGATGTGAGTGAATGTGATGTGGTCTTAATGGATGAGATGTGAATGTGATGTGGTCTGAATGGATGAGATGTGAGTGAATGTGGTCTGAATGGATGAGATGTGAGTGAAGGTGATGTGGTCTGAATGGATGAGATGTGAATGAATGTGATGTGATGAGATGTGGATGTGGGTAGATGTGAGTGGATGTGAGTGGATGTGAGTGAAGGTGATGTGGTCTGAATGGATGAGATGTGAATGAATGTGATGTGATGAGATGTGGATGTGGGTAGATGTGAGTGGATGAGATCTGATGAGGATAAATTGAGGAAAGATGTGATGAGATAAAAATGATGTGATTGGATGAGAATAGGAATACTTATGAAATGGTTGTGGAATTAAATAATGAGGTTTGATGTGGATGAGATCTGATGAGGGTAAATTGAGGAAAGATGTGATGAGATAAAAATGATGTGATTGGATGAGAATAGAAATACTTATGAAATGGTTGTGGAATTAAATAATGAGGTTAGATGTGGAGCAATGTGGAAAGACGAGAGTTCATTATAGAAACTGTATTTTTGAACTGTTTTTAAATGATTGTTTTATGTCAAGAATGCTCAAGAAGCATTTTGACCGTCTTGTGAATGAGGTCATAGAGACCTAATCTGATAAAGTTGCAACAACTAACGGAGAGTCAATGGAGGATGTCTCGCGTAGCAAGGTCGGCCGAGGTCTTGACCAGCCTCGGATCCATTAAAATGGTGAGCTTCTGGTACGGTGGATGAGGGACCAAGGAAGCAGCCTATGAGTAAAGCACTAGGTCACCTGTGCGAAGGATCCTAGAGGGTGTTGACCATATGGTGCTCAGGCTCTGGGTCGCCGACGATACCCACGCGTGCGTCGGGGAAGATATTAGAACAAGGAGTAAGAGTTGTTTTTTGAATTCGAAAATGGATCTGGTTGATTGACCTTGTTGGTCCTCAAACGAATGAGTCCATGGCTCTTTTATATGGATCCGTTGGTTGATCTTGCTGATCTTCAACGGAGATTCCATTTTGATATGTGAATATATTGCCGGTTACTATGAGCTAGGAACTATCGAAAAGGCCCCTAAGTGGACAGGTTGTGAGTGTTCTGGTTGCCAATGATGCCATAGGTACACCGATGAAGGAAAAATTGGAAATTAGGATTCAACTAGAGATTTTGAGGATTATGATCAGTGACACTGTGATTTCATTAAATGATTGTTTTAAAGATAGCTAATTCTATGAAAAAGGCAATTTCATATTGGGTGTGTAAGTGGTGTGACTAGTTTTACGTTTGCATGAATATCCGGCTAGGGGGCTGGGAACTCTTTTCCCTGGTACCCAAGACAAAACCTAACCAAATTCTTAAATGGATCCCATCACTACAGTGGTTGGGCTGTTGGCTAACCCACGGGACTGGGGAGTTAGGCTAGACTGATGGATCTCTAAATTGAGACTCAATTCTGTTATGGTACGATAGATGAAGTAAATCTCGGATAAAAATTATTCTATGGAAAAGAATCAACGGCTGTGCCTCTCAATGAGGAAAAAAGCGTTGGTCTCTATGATCCAAGTGCAATCTTTTCCTTGATCTAACTATGGGACTTACGGGTTCGGCCAGATCACTTCAGTTAGTTAAGGCTTTGACTACGTTAGAGTAAAATTATCCCGGAGGAATCGCCCGTGCTTTTTGGGCGAGGAAAGTTTTTCTGGGTTTGGTTTTGGAAGAACCGAGGGATTAGTCTCTTGTCCGGATATCCGTGGTGGGCGAGGCCCCAAGTGAGGGACCTTGCCCCGTGCAAGAAGTGCTACTTTCGCTGCAAGCACCCCTGAATTCGTTGCATGGTGGAGACAGGGATCTCACAGCTGGTCCAGAATGTCGTCTCCATCAAAAGTTTGGAGCTGCCAAGCAGGCATCCACATGACTCGTTTGTAGTAGTAGCCAAACAACTACTTGAGAGTGGACCCTTTGTTGATGTTAAAGGCGAGGCCTTGGGCTCCTTCAAAGTAATGGTCCCATGTTGGGAAGGACTCCAGCAAGGTGATGATGAGATTGAAGAATCAGATTGTTGTAATCACTACTAGGTTGGGGACCTGGTCATAGCGACGGATGAATTCGTGGAAGTGTCTGACCATAGATTCTTCAGTACATATGTTGTGGTGACGGGGGTGCGAACCATGGGAAGTTGAATTGCAACTTTGGGTTCTATTGTTGTTCTTCGTGGAACGTCTTCCTGCCCACCGTCTTCAAATTGGAAGGTAATTGGGACTAATCCTTAGTGTGTGGGGCACATTACAGTACACTTCCCATATGAAGGGTTTGCTGAGGAAGGGCCGTTGCTAGGCCGCCGGCTGCTCACCCATGAGATCAAACATTATGGGACAAGTAGACGGGTAGCTGATGGTATCTGCTGTTGGGTTCGGGGGGTGGGTGGTCACGCCGCCAAGTTTTGTGCTTGGCGTTGAGGTACGGCAAAGGGAATGAATGTCGAGGCGGTTGGTGACGCGGGTGATGGGGTGATTTTGGAGTTGTTGACCGAGCAGGATGGTGATGGCCTGCTCAAACTCCGTGCGGTCAGGATCACGCCAATTCAAAGGGTTTGGTAGAGGGTCAACTTCCTTGCGCTCAGATGGTGGTGGTGGTGGGATCTCTCCTTCTTTGAGTGGTGGGTTGGTGGGTTGTGGAGCCGGCACGGGGGTGGAGGGGGTATCGAGGATGAAGGGCACGTGGTGAGGCCGGCGTTGAGAAAAGGTGGGGGTTTGGCAGATTCGGAGGGTATATCCCAGAATGCTATGTGCATTCCTAAGTTGAGGGATAGTGAAGGTGGCAAGGGGGGTGTGGGTGATGGGGTGGATTTGGGAAAGTGAAGGGGGGGAGAAATATCCTGAGACAGTGCTCTCTCCTGGGCTTTGGCTAATAGCATTTCCCTCTCTCAAATTTGTGCTACTTCTTGCTGTCAGAAGATGCAGTCTATCATTTGTTGGATTAGTTCCTTTGCCACGTTGGCAAAACCGTGGTCAAAGTTAGGCACCTCTCCTCAAGCCACATGGATGCTCTCTGAATAATTCTAGCTCGAACTAAAACTGCTTGTGCGAGCCCAATGAAGAGTGTTGAGTGTATCCTGTGTATCATTGGGGAAGGAAGGCACGACCTGATCATAAGAAGGCATCTCCATGAATTTGTTAGGGGGTGGTGTCTCATATAAGGTTCTATTAAGGAAATCATGCCTCTAGTGCTCCTCTTCCTCTTCTGTGGCCTTCTTGGTGGCTTCTGCAGCTACAATGGCAGCAAGCTCTTCCTATGTGGGCCTTGGGCTTAGGGGTTACTGAGCCTGTCATGTAGGTGCGGGTACGTGGTGTGGCCTCTTGGGCTGGTGAGGAAATGGGAGAGGTGGATAGAGGGGTTAAAGAAGAAACAACAGCATTCGGTCCGTTCAACTGGATTGCTCATGGTAGCTCTTCCCATCCAACCACGTAATAGAGGACCTTGGTGAGTAAAGTTGTTGTCGCCAACTTGCCTTGGGGGTTTGAGCATATAGCATGTAGCTCCCGAAAGAGGTAGTCAGACTAGTTGACCTGTTGCTTAAGTTGACATTCCAAAAATAGCTTTTCGGACAGAGTGTGGGCACACTACGAGTTCGTAGTCATGCCTTTTGGGATAAAATTACCTTTTTCACAAAATCAGTTGTCTTTAAAACAATCATTTAATGAAATCATAGAGTCACTGATCTCATAATACTCAAAATCTTCGGTTGAATCCTTAAATTCCAATCATTCCTTCATCGGTGTACCTATGGCATCATTGGCAACTAGAACGCTCCCACTTAGGGGGCCTTTTCGATAGTTCCCACTTAGGGGGCCTTTTCGATATTCATAGTAACCGGCAATATATTCACATAGTAACCGGCAATATATTCACATATCAAAATAGAATCTCCGTTGAAGATCAGCAAGGTCAACCAATGGATCTTCAACCAATAGAATCTCCGTTGAAGATCAGCAAGGTCAACCAATGGATCTATATAAAAAAGCCATGGACTCATCCATTGAGGACCAGCAAGGTCCATCAACCAGATCCATGCCTGAATTCAGAAAACAACTCTTACTCCTTGTTCCTATATCTTCCTCGACGCACGCGTGGGTATCGTCGGTGACCCAGAGCACCGTACGGTCAGCACTCTCTAGGATCCTTCGCACGTGACCTAGCGCTTCACTCATAGGCCACTTCATTGGTCCCTCATCCACCGTACTGAAAGCTCACCATTTTAATCGGGGCTGGTCAAGACCTCGGCCGACCTTGCTACACGAGACGTCTTTCATTGACCGTCAGCTGTTGCAACTTTATCAGACTAGGTCTCCATAACCTCATTCACAAGATGGTCAAAATGCTTCCCCAGTATTCTTGACAGAAAACAGCCATTTAAAAACAGGTCATAAATACAATTTCTATAACGAACTCTCATCTTTCCACATTGTTCCACATCAATTCTCATTTATTTCATGTGTATTCCCATTCTCATCACATCATTTTCCATTCTCATCACATCATTTTCCATTTCATCACATCTTTTCTCATTTATCCGCATCAGATCTCATCCACTCGCATCTACCCATATCCACATCTGATCACATCACATTCATTCACATCTCATCCATTCAGACCACATCACATTCACTCACATCACATCTCATTCATTTTACCTCACATCTCATTCATTCACATCTATCTCGATTCACATCCCATCACATCACATTCATTCATATCCATTATATTCACATTCATTCATATCCATCACATTCACATTCATTCATATCCATCACATTCACATCCACATATATTTATGACATATCACATCTCTTTCCATCACATCATATTCTTTCACATACACATCTATATCCATTCTTTCACATACTCATTCACATCAATTCTTTCATATATACATTCACATCCATTCTTCACTTATACATTTACATCCATTTTCATCACATATCATCCACTCATATCCCATATCATTCATTTACATAATGATTCACATGACATCACATCTCATCCATTCATTCACATCTATCTAATTCACATCACATCTTATCACATCTACTCACCTCTATTCACATCACATCCGTCCATCCATTCACATCTATCTGATTCACATCACATCTCATCACATCTATTCACCTCACATCTCATCACCCCTATTCACATCACATCCATCCATCCATTCACATCTATCTGATTCACATCACATCTCATCACATCTATTCACCTCACATCTCATCACTTCTATTCACATCACATCCATCCATCCATTCACATCTATCTGATTCACATCACATCTCATCACATCTATTCACCTCACATCTCATCACCTCTATTCACATCACAACCACCCATCCATTCATTCACACTTATCTGATTCTCATCACATCTCGTTACATCTATTCATAGAATTTAAACATAGAATTTAAGAGAATTTTAATTTTTGATATAAAGATTCTTTACGCATCTATTTATGCATAAAAATTAACTTCGATGGGAATAACACTTTTATAAAAATCCTTTTATGCATCTATTTATGCATAAAATCAATTTTAAGGAAAATAACACTTTTGAAATAAAATTAAATCCTTTATGCATCTTTCTATGCATAAAATCAATTTTAATGAAAATAACACTTTTGAAAGAAAATAATTACTTTATGTATCTTTCTATGCATAAAATCAATTTTAATGAGAATAACACTTTTGAAAGAAAAATAAATCCTTTATGCATCTTTCTATGCATAAAATCAATTTTAATGAGAATAACACTTTTGAAAGAAAAATAAATCCTTTATGCATCTTTTTATGTAAAAAATCAATTTTAATAAGAATAACACTTTTGAAATAAATCCTTTATGCATCTTTCTATGCATAAAATCAATTTTAATGAGAATAATACTTTTAAAATTAAAAATAAATCTTTTATGCATCTTCTAAATCAATTTTAATGAAAATAACACTTTTGAAATAAAAATAAATCTATGCATAAAATCAATTTTAATGCGAATAACACTTTTGAAAGAAAAATAAATCATTTATGCATCTTTCTATGCATAAAATCAATTTTAATGAAAACAATACTTTTATAATAAAAATTTCCATTATGCATCTTTCTATGCATAGAAATTAAATTCAATGAAAATAACACTTTTATAATTAAAAAAAATTCCATTATGCATCTTTCTATGCATAGAAATTAAATTCAATGAAAACAACACTTTTTTAATAAAAATTTTCATTTTGCATCTTTCTATGCATAGAAATTAAATTCAATGAAAATAACACTTTTATAATAAAATTTTTCCATTATGCATCTTTCTATGCATAGAAATTAAATTCAATGAAAACAACACTTTTATAATAAAAAAATTTCCATTATGCATCTTTCCATGCATATAAATTAAATTCAATGAAAACAACACTTTTATAATAAAAAGATTTCTAATATGCTGTGAGATCCCTGTCCTCACCGCGCAATAAGTTCAGGGGTGCTAGCAGGGGAAGTAGCACTTCTTACGCGGGGCAGGGTCCCTCACTAAGGGCCTCTCCCACCACGGATATCCGGACAAGAGACTAATCCATCGGTTCTTCCAAAATCGAACCCAAAAAAAACTTCCCTTACTGGCGATTCCTCCAAGATAATTTTTCTACTGATTGTTTGCTTGAACATACAAGCTCTTGTGTTGGTGCTGAATGCACGAGAGTGATTGAGTGATTTGCTTGCTGTTGCTTGGGCCTCCATTCTTTTCGAGCTTAGGTGAAGTTGTTGGGGTTGGAGTCGGTGGTGAGGTTTTCTTCACAATGTTCGGTTTTGTCAACCATATGATGGAATTACTATCATAGTATTTTGTTGTTGAAGTACATGCACATGCACCCATCTTTGATGAACACTGTAATTTGGTTGTCAATGTGCTTGGTGTTGAGACTTTCTTCTTTGTGCGAGCTTAGGGGACTTTGTGATGTACTTGGGGACCCAAGCTTTGGTATTTCTTTGGTAGTACCCTTGTGCTTGCAGCAATATTTTTGGTACCCATACTTGTTGCATTGGTGGAGTTCTTTGAGAAACTCGCATAGGCTTTTATGGACGGTGTTGTGGAGTACTCTTATTCTTCCTTGGCTTTTAAGTGCTTCGTTGAGGAAGAGGTTTTGGCTGTCCAGGCACCCAAATGTGATTGGCACCTTCAATGTTTTTGGTACCCATACTTGTTGCATTGCTGGAGTTCTTTGAGAAACTCGCATAGGCTTTTATGGACGGTGTTGTGGAGTACTCTTATTCTTCCTTGGCTTTTAAGTGCTTCGTTGAGGAAGAGGTTTTGACTGTCCAGGCACCCAAATGTGATTGGCACCTTCAGAGTAGCCTTGAGCTACAAGTAGCTGCTTCTCCACCCACATTTTGATACTATTAAGATATCTTGATTCTCAGAGGGGTCATTCATAAATATGTAAGCGTAGTAGGTGGGTTCAACAGAAGGGATTTTTAAAATCTTTTTTAACACATTTTTTACATACAGAAGGGTACCATTTAAAGGGGTATTAATAGATTGAATAAAAAAGGGTCTGTTTTATTCATGAAAAAGTTACAGATAGGGGGTTTCTAAATTAGGCCTTGAACGCACGTGATATAGAGAGTTTACATATAGTGAACCCCCTGAGTCTTGATTGTGGGTGTCATGGTGGAGTTTTCTTTTGGGGTGATGTGGAAGGTTTAGGGTCCTCCTTGACTTTGGCTGGCGCAGAGGCTGCAGGTTTGAGACTCATTGGCATTATTGATGATGATGAGGTTGGAGTCTTTTGTTGAGTGGCTGTCGATGACGAAGCCTTTGAGCATGTGGTTGTCTCCTTTGATGAGGTTTGTTGATGAAGATGTATAGGATCCGGGGCCTTTCCTTTGAGTTCCCTATTAGAGATAGATGGTTTGGCTGTTGGAATTTCTTCAAGAATAGATGTCGATTGTGAGGTCTCAGCATCGAACTTCGTAGGTGAGGATGGGATTGAAGGAGTAAGCGCTTTATCGGAGTCGGCCGTTGACGCAGATGGCAGGTCATGGGTGTAGAGGGGCTTTTGTGGAAGAGACTTGTATCCTTTTGCGTTGAGCATCATAGATATCCATTAAAGTTGGATCTTCTTCTCACAATATGGTACTGTTAACTTTTCGTCATTGACCATGGTCCATCATGATGACTCTATCGCTAGCAAAGCACAGTGGTGCTTGGGAAGCAACACTCCATTTATGTCCCAAGATCAAATCTGCTTCCAACACATACTCAACCACAAAAAACTTGCAAGTGAGGGGGTTAGTTTCAATATACATTGTATGTTCGAAGTACCCCAGATATGGCATGGTCAAGTCTTGTGTAAAGGTAATCCTTTCAGGATGTGCCGTAAGTGTGGGTTAACCTAACAAATCCCATAGCTCGAGGGTCATGAGATTGTGTTTTCGTTTTGGATAAAGCTGTGCTTGGGCTGTGGTGATTTCATTTGAAATTTCCAATCCAACCAAAACCCTAGAGGGATCTTTTCAGTAAGATATGTTGGAAGTTCGGGCTCCTGCAAGGTTTCTTCCTCCCATAATAGCAATTGTACATTGCATGCAAGAGTGTTCAAGGTGATTGTTTGCATGGATTCATCTAGTGAATACAATGATTCACTTATCCAAGGTCCGCAAGGATGACATCATACTCAAGGGAATCTAGGGTGACATGAAATGTAAATTCCATATCACCATCGATTGTTCGAGTAGTGTATCTAAAGTAACCTGGAACTTCAATGTTTTGTTCATTGGTTCCTTTTGCAAGACTATTGCTTGTCGAGGTGAGGTTAGATTGTCCCAATGACACCCGTGTCTATTGTCATGATGTTATGACTTACTCGAGGGCTAATCAATGTGCGTTTGCACTGAACATCATTTCCTATAGGGAAATCCAACCATACCATGATAGAGTCTTCCAAAGGAACCATGGGTGTTTCGGTTTAGTGTTTCAGCTTCAGATCCTATGTCTGTTTCATATTCCCATTCACTTTCATCCTCTGTTTGGGTCTTAGTTTTTTCAAGAGTACCCAATGCGTACAATGGCACACTTGGCCCTCTGACAATTCTTAATGAGGGCTATTTGGAAACTTGCAAATCCTCACAGTCCTGGTTTATGTAGCTCGTCATGTCCTTGTATAACTCAGGTTGAGCCATTAAAGGTGCAAGTGTTGATGTGATTTTGGCTTTATCATATCAGAGAAGAGCATTGAGGTTTTGAGAGATTGTTTTAATCTTGTAAGGGGATTATCGAATTCCTTACGTGCTTTCTCAAGCCTATAGTTCGTACAATCTATCTCAAATGACTCTTTTGTAGAGAGTATGTCTTCCTCTTGAAAGGGAAGGCGGTACTCCTCTAGGCTTTGTATCTTGGTTGCTCGTGTAGGTTTGGCATTATGAGGCTCAATCACAACCGGTGACCCTGTAAGACATTCAACCATGCTAAGCATGCACTCTTGAGCTCGTTTTTTACGTTTTGCATGTCATGTGATCATTATTATTCATTTGGGGTGGTTGGGTGGTTCTAGTTTCTTGATTGGTCTATGTGGTGGTGCACTGATGAGCGAAGAGTAAGAACTTTTCCCATCCTCACTTAGTGATGTACTAGAACTTGTTTCATTCTCTGACTTTCTTTGGTTTGCACTATGTTTACCCATACGACGAGATCGAATTTTCTTTTGGGTTTTTGTATTTTGTGTCGCACATATGGGTGTTGAAGTTTGTGTGGTAGTCTTTGATGTGGATGCTTCTGCATCATGTATAGCTTTTGGCTCTGTCTTGTTTATGTCCCCTTTTGGGTTTATGTCCTGTATAGACTCCTTTCCGTGTCTTTTAAGTCTACCTTGGTTTCGATAGTTTTTTGTCCCTTGTTTTTCTTGGGTTTAGAAGGTTTTGTTTTCTCTTTTGGGTTCTATTTTAAAGCATGTTCTTCTACCCATGTTCAGGTACTGTCTTTTGTGTTCTTTTTGACTGTTTGTCATGCCTTGGCTTGTAAACGTGTAAGCACATTCAGTGGCACTATGGCCAGTTGCCCATTTTGTACACTTAAGATGTTAAGAGTTGTATTTTGTGAGACAAGTTGCATTGAAGCAACTCGTCTTGGGAAATCTTGTAACACTGTTCACACATTGGTCGCAAGGTGTCAGTGACTATGGGCATAGAAGTATTCCAAACTGTGCAGTCTACCACCTTGTGAGGTCCAAGACAATAGAAACACTGAAGTGTCCGAGGAGTAACTACTTCCTGAGCAGTTTCTACTGTTTAGACTGTTTCTGTTCTGTGCACAGGAGATGGAGGTTTTGAGTCCATTGTGGATGAAGAGGGACACTTTTTAGTATCGTGATCAAAGGTTTTACAATACATGCAGTATAGAAAAATAGGTGCCTTGTATGCACAGGAGATGGAGGTTTTGAGTCCATTGTGGATGAAGAGGGACACTTTTTAGTATCGTGATCAAAGGTTTTACAATACATGCAGTATAGAAAAATAGGTGCCTTGTATGCACAATGAGGATTGGGATGGTCATAGTTATTACATTCAACACAAGGGATTTCGCTCGTCACTTTTATAGGTATTAAGGATGTCTGGTTTTAAAGGTTTTCATCCTCTCTTAGAGATGTTGGCCGTAAGGTTTTAAGCAAGGCTGCATAGAATTCGGGGAATGTCAATTCCGAGATCGGTCTTTCTTTTGCCATTGCTTCACTTGGTTTAGATGAGGAACACCTCGTATCATGATCATCTTCTAGCATGTTGTCATCTAAGCGTATTGCTTCTTTACAACATTGATCAAATGTTTTCGGATTGGATACAATGATCAAGCTATGTAAGCTGTTATTCTTTAAGCCCATCATGAAACATCTCCTCAATTAAACATCGTTTAATTTTTCCCATGACTCACAACATGAGTCCAAGAGTTTTATCCAAAGGATAAAATCTCTAATGGGTTCATTGGGTTGGCGTTCAATTGAATAGTTCTGTTGTTGCACTCCACCGATCACCTTGTCTGGAAAAGCCATGTATAAAGGCTGATTTCAAGGTTTTGAAGTTGGTCTCTTGATCGTCGGCGCATTAATGCGATGAACCATCGACTAGCTTTTCCCTCTAAGCATAAGTTCATCAACGTTCAACGCATGTACCTTAGTCGGACAGTTGGGATTTCCAAAGGCTTCACATCTTTGTTCAATTGAACAGGGTCAGTTGTTCCGTCATATTTGCCCATAATTTTGGAAATTTGTACGGCCGTATTTTTGTATGAGTCACTAAGGCCATATGTGAGTGCTCTTGTTGGAAGAGACTCACTGAGTCCTTGGGCCGCCCCCCTTCCTAGACTAGTCAGTATGTCCAAGGTGTGGGCATCTAGGAAAGAGTTGGTACTTATAGGATTTGCGGGAATGTTAGGCAAAGGACCAAAGCGTGGTGGAATCGAAGTGACAAGGAGTGTAAAACCCGATGACATGCTTGTTATAGGCATGGTCAATGGCATAGGGAGGTGAATTGGCGACATGGATCTCAATGGCTCGAAGATGTCAGCCATTGGGTTCAGTCCTTGTGTAATTGCAGGCAATCCCTCTATTGTGGCCATTGGGTTCAGTCCTCGTGTAATTGCAGGCAATCCCTCTATTGTCGCCATTGGGTTCAGTCCTCGTGTAATTGCAGGCAATCCCTCTATTGTGGCCATGTCAGAGTGCCTAAATGCTCCTTAATGAGCAATCACATTTTTTTTTCTTTTTATACTTTCCCACGGCCTGTACAGCCTCAAGAGGCTTGGCATACTCTTCGTTGGATCAAACGGATGTCCGTTTGCCCTAATTAGCTTAGGCGCTATACGCACGTGAACCTAAGAGATATTTTTCTGGAAAAAGCGTATGCTAGGAACTTCCCAGATGGAAGAAGAGGTCCTAAAACCTATTTTCTATCTCTATCTCAAAATGAAAAAAAATTATGAGAAAATTTTCCCTGTTTCGCAACACGTTTTTTAGGGTGATCCAAAAGGAATTTTGAAAAACTTTGTATGAGGGAGTTGTAGTATTTTTGGAGTACTACAACTTTGTTTTCCTGATTCGTCTGTGATTTTATCGTTTAGACCCTCAAAAAGTAGCCCGAATATGGCTCGTCGTCGTCATTTTCGCGCTGTTTTTTTAACGATTTTTGGTGGTTTTTGGACTGTTTTTTCTCTCGATTTTCAGGTCGAATTTTGAGGCTACTGGTCAGAGGCCAAAATGGTCGATTTTGACTTCAAATGCCCAGCCCAAAGTCGAAGAGCTCGATGTCAGCTTTCGGATGAGCCCTAGAGCGCCTTCATCAGATATACGGTTTAGGAGATACGGGCCTCCAAATAGGGGTGGTTTTTCTAGAGTCTTTTTTTTGTGTCGCGTGAACTTTCACGCTGTGAAACACTCTTCATGCATGAATTGGACTTCACGTGAAAATTAAATTTCTAATTTTAAATTTTAAATTTTTATTATTTTTTATTTTTTTTACCGCCGTGAACTTCTGTTTCACACCGTCAAACATTCTTCACGCATGAACTGGACTTCACGTGAATTAAATTTTGATTTTTTTTGACGCTTCACGCCATGAAACACTCGTCACGCGTGAATCGAACTTCACGTGAAAATTAAATTTTGATTTATTTTTATTTTTATTTTTTTGGCCGCGTGAATTTATGTTTCACGCCGTGAAACACTCTTCACGCGTGAACCAGACTTCACGTGAAAATTAAATTTTGATTATTATTATTATTATTATTATTTATCGCGTGAACTGTTTCACGTCGTGAAACACTCTTCACGCGTGAACCAGACTTCACGTGAAAATTAAATTTTGATTATTATTATTATTATTATTATTTATCGCGTGAACTGTTTCACGTCGTCTTCACGCGTGAACCAGACTTCACGTGAAAATTAAATTTTGATTATTATTATCATTATTATTATTTATCGCGTGAACTGTTTCACGACGTGAAACAGTTCACGCGATAAATAATAATAATGATAATAATAATCAAAATTTAATTTTCACGTGAAGTCTGGTTCACGCGTGAAGAGTGTTTCACAGCGTGAAACACTCTTCATGCGTGAACCGGACTTCACGTGAAAATTAAATTTTGATATATATATATATATATATAATATTTTGGCCACATGAACTTCTGTTTCACGCCTTAAAATACTCTTCACGCGTGAACCGGACTTCACGTGAAAGTTATTATTATTATCATTTTATTATTTTATTTATTTTTTACCGCGTGAACTTCTATTTCACGCCATGAAACACTCTTCACGCGTGAACCGGACTTCACGTGAAAATTAAATTTTGATTTTTTAAACGTCGGATTTTCGTTCACATCATTTTTTTGTTCACGTGAGATTTCCGTTTACATCATTTTTCCGTTCATGTGAGATTTTTTTTAATTTTTGGAGTCTGGTGAAAAATATGAATTTTCCTTTTTGGGGGGAATATTTTTTGAATTTAGAATGAAAGGGATATGGGAATTTTCCCAAAAGAAAGGTAAATGGAATAAAAAAAGTCAACCCTTTAATGACACACCTTACACCCTTCATAAATGATCCCCAAAATGGACAAATTGACAACTCATGAGCATCTTCTCATTGAATGCTTATTAGCCTTAATGAGTTATGTGAAAAGGTGATCAAGGATTAATACAAGATTAATCCTTTCACTAATCTTTCCCTCTTTTACACTAATCAAAGACTCTAATTAACCACTAATCCCTAATTAATTCATACAATTGAGCATACCATTGGATAGAGCAAGGAAAAACTAATCTATGTGCATCAACAATTGTATAAATTAATCTAAATTAGAGGATTAATTGAACTCTTAATTATAGTCTCCTTTTTAAGGTAAAATTAAGCAAAGAGAGTCAAATTTCTCCAATTGATCAAAAAATTGATGTGATTAGGTGTTTTTATGCATCTAGATGCTCTCAAAACACTCAAAAACCCTAATTTCAACTACTTATATGATCAATTTAGACCCCAATTAACACATTTTCTAAATTTTTAGCCTCTTTGGTGAACAAGATTAATCACTCTTAATGACAAAACCAATCCATTAAGAGAAATTAGTCAAACTCAAAGGTTTTTTTATGGTTTTAAGAATTTTTTCGAAAGATTAAACTACTTCTAATGCTTGCTAACACTCTGATCCAAACAATTCCAACAAAAAACACACAATTAAACTAAAATCAATGATCTTAGATCTATGTTTAAACTAAAGAGAGCTAACATTCACTAAGAAATGCATTCTCTTGCATTGTTTAATGTAATGGATGTAAACTAAGCCTAATACAAACTATGTGTATGTGCAAGCCCTAAGAACATGAAAAACCACAAAAATAACAACAAAAACAACACATTAATCTAAAAATTAAGCAAAAAACATTCTTTTCAAAAACAAAAAAGAGAGCTATTCTACACCAAATCTCACACAAATCACCATTAAATCCACATCTTTTTCATGGAAAACCACTAATTAAGATAATGGGCAATGGGTTATGTGTAGATTAGAGATAAAACGATGGAAAAAGCCAAGGAATGGCTCCCCACTAGCAGCGGCGCCAAAAATGTTATGGCTCACCCTAACCCTCCTTGTTGAAACACATCCAAAAAGAGATTACCTGGTGAACCGCAACTATCGTGAGGATCTTTCCAATGTCCGAGCTCGTAACCCTCGAGGTCTCCAAGCTCTACGCCTCCTTGAGAAGCAATTCCACCGCATCTCGCGCCTGCGAGCGTTGTCACACCACCGCATTACATTACGGGTCCTCGTCCCTCCTCTCACCTCACTTCACTCACACACACACTCACTAGCATGCATTAGGGAGAGAGATTAGCAAGAGGATTAGCAAGAGCAAGACTCAATTGCACAATGGGAGAGTATGTTGTATTATGAGAGAAGTTCACTTATATACATGGCCATAAGTGTTCACATTCACTTAAGTTGTGGCCGGCCGGGCACTTTAGGCTATTAAGAGGCCTAATGCTATTACAATGACTACTCTCATAATATATCCATGAATTATATCACTTAGGACTTCATCCAAACTTGCTACGACATGCTCTTGAAAGTGGGAGTTGCAACAATAAATACTCCGTCACACCATTATGGGTGCCCGTCCAAGTTGTAGCTTTGGACACTATTGCTTCATATCATGAATGTATAACCCTTTGGTGTATCTAACGTGACTCCTTGGTGTAAGATAATGGCGGTAGCTCTTATTAATCCTAGAATTGGATTAACATCCACCTATCACCACTTCTTGCAAAACTAGGTATGAACACATTCTTTAGCCGAGTGAAATTGACTTTATCCTCTAGCTTCAAGATTCTATACCGCTAGTGAGCCTTCCTGTCTAACGTTAGGAAAAAAGTGTGAATCATGGTCACATAGTTTAACTAGTCCACATGTCTCACAAGTAGACTCCAAGATCTCTATACGTTGAATTAGGTCCATCCCCTATGACTTTCTTCATTAGCTTCGCAATATGATGAGGCTTCATCTGGGCTAACCTTGGCCCATGTGCAATGCCCAACTCTCTGGTTACTCCCTGCCTATCTCAGCAACCATGTTTAACAAATCAACTCTTGTTGCAACAATATATTCTATTGTAGGGTTGATAGTAGGTGGAACTACTCACCCCTACCTAGGCCAGGTCCTCTTCCTAGATGAACTCTTCTATACAACTCTAGTCTCTACGTCTAGTTTCTGGCAATTCCCTCTTGCTAAATTCTTCTTCTGTGGCTTCCTCCTCCCCTTTTGTCGAATTAAAAGCTCCATGCTTTCAACGAAGGTAAGCTCATTAATCATGGCATTGATCTCATCCTTTGTGTAGAGGCGGTCCCTCAATCTCCCCTGATGTGCCTCGAGGATCAACTACCTCCTCCCTCATTCCTGATTCCCTTTCCTCCTTGGGATCTTTGCGTATGGGTTCTAAAGGGGGCATTCCTTCTGCTATTGCATGAGCAACATGTCATGTGGTATCCTTAGATGCCATCCCCTTTTGTTCCGTTTGAACTTAATAGAAGCAAACTGTCAAGTTCCCTCTATTTAGCAGTTTTACTTGTATCAAGTTCTCATTTCCTAAAACTCAATAACATCAACTGTTGCCGCTTGACTTCTTCCAATTTTAAGTCAATATAAATCTCCTCGTCCTCCGTGGGGTAAAAGACTTCCCCTATTTTTATAGTGTCTTCCTTGTCTCCCCTGAATCTAGGAGTAACACCACTAGATCTCAAAGGATTGGTGTCTTGGGGCCAAAAGCTTGTGCTAAAGGCGGACTTATACCTCCTAATATGGGTCTTAATCCACTTCTCATTGCTGGCTTTGTCAACAGAATGAGCCTCATCTGTCGTTCTTGGTTAGAAACCAAAGAATCCCTTAGCTATGTTAAATAATCCACCGAATTTGGTTGGAGATAGGGTTTTCCCCTCTTTTGCCAGTTCCATAATTCTTGGAGTATCTTCCACGGACTCTTCACTACTTATGTCAATAGCAGTTAGGTTTCTCCAAGAATCAGTACTTAGTGTTGAGTGCTTTCTGAATAGCCTGAACCAATACTTCTTTAGTAGGAAGATCCTGGGTGATTGGATACAATGTCCTTAGGAGATAGGTCATCTCCACTTTCCCTAATCTCAAGTGCATGCAAAATGCAGTTTAGGCAAAAATACCACTAGGTCTATATTTGGACCCCTATCCAATCATTGTTTGATTCATTTGATAATTCCCAAAGTTCACGACGTGAAATTCTTGAGACGTCCACGTGATAACTTTTTAAAGCATGTACTGGGTTCCCTTAACCTTATAAAGATGTCTTGTTACCTTATACACCAATTTTGATGCCAAATTACAAAACCTTAACTCATGAGATAGGAGAGAAGTCCAACGCGTAAAATTCCAAGAACTTCACATGATAAGGTCTCTCAAGATTTAACAAAAGTGATAGATTAGGATTCACCTCATCAGATTTACTCCCATTTAGTCGATTCCTAGACAAAACAATGAATTCCTTAACATGTGAAATACAGGACCTACTTCACACGTGAACTCTACTTCACGTGAGAAGTTCACTTGATAAGCTTTACCTCTTTTTTACTTGATTTCACATTTGGGTAACTTAAGAAAGTTACTTGAAGCTGAATTGACCTTTTTTGACCCAATTTGACCAAGTCCTTAACACGTGAAGTAACTGACAACTTCACGCGTGAACTCTAGTTCACGAAGTGAAGTAGTAGTAGAGAAGTTCACGTGATAAGATTTTCAAGATAAGATTGTCATAGGTGTCAGGATAACGTTAACTATCTTTAGCAAGATAAACCCATAATTTTAAGCGTGATTGGCAGAAAAAGTCAGCATGTGAAGTAGCATAGAAGTTCACGGCGTGAAGCATATTTTCTAGAACTTCACGTGGTTAATAGTCGACAGCATAGAGCAATTTTTGGGGTATCTAGAGGTTGTTTCTCCTACTCATATGCTCTAGATTGAGTGTGTAGAACATGTAGAATATAATGCAATAAATAAACGCACACTATGGCTCTTTGTTTTTGTGATTTTTGAAGATTTTTTAAAAATATAGAAAAAACCCACGAGCCTACTAGTTTGCACGAACAAGCAAGGTGATGCAAACAAAAAAATAAAAAATAAAAACACCAAGTGTTTGACTTCCTCCAAGCTTATCAAGTACTCACACACATTTCACACTCAACAAATCACCACAAATCCTTCAATCTTTCCATTTCCACACAAACCTTATCCACAATTTTCTTCATAATGCACTCACCAAAATGCAAAGACAATGAAAATTCTTCAATGGTGGGAGTGGAGACTCTAAGAGAATGGAAGAAACAAGGTTGTTTCCCCAGCAACGGCACCAAAAATGTTATGGCTCGTCCGTGACCCTCCAGAGAACCCTATTGCATTTGCCTACAAGAGTGCAACAAGATATGGCAGCCATTGGGTACTTACCGGGTTTCAGTCTTGCATCCCTTGAGGCTCTCTAAGATTGCTTTTATGGAAGCTCCACTCCTCCAAGTCTCCCCTGCATGTTGTCACCGCGTAGTCACTCACACTGCCACTCAAGGTAATCTTGTCTCACTCTCTCTCACACACAAGGCAAGGAAGAGGCACATGCACATAGCAAAGTCTCTCACTCTCTTTCACACTCTCTTAAGACAAGAGACAAGAGCTTCACTTAGCACAAAGGGGGATTGGGTCTTTCGATTATGAGAAATTGAGTTATATACAACTGGCCCTTATTCACACTTGGGTGGCCAAAACTGAAATTAACTAAGAAGCTTGGACATGGCTAGCTTTTCTCATAATGTATAACATTTAGAGTGCCGTTACACATGACACTTATTAATGTCCTCATAATTGTGAAGGAGAATCTACATTACCCTAAAATGGGTTTTTCCACTTTAGAAAATACCACTATAGTTCTTTGCATGATAAGTGTGCAATCAGGAAATGTCCTTCTAGTGAATGTTGTGACCCATGCACAAGCTACACAATTAGACATAGGGAAGGATAAGGAACCAATTTTGACTTGCAATTATGGAAGAAGAAGGAGGGTTAAAAAGATTTGGAAAGGTGACAATCACAATACAAGATGGCTTAGTTGAAGGAACCATAGAAACAAGTTTCATGCAGTTAAGTGAAGACGACAACTTGCTGCTAAAGCTAAAAGCTCAAACAAAGGAACCTACTCAGGAAAAGCCCATGAACCCCTATAAGAGTTGAGAATAATATCCTAATGCCAAGGATGAGATCCAAAAATTGGAAACTGCCAAAGCCTTGGTTGAGGAATGTCAACGCAAGTATAAAGTAAAGCTTAAGGTAGGTAGAGCCACATATACTCTGTATCTACATGACAAATTGGTTAAGGGAAGGGAATTGAATGTACCCAAACCAATTCAAGAACATGATGAGTTTCAAGTATATTCAAAAGATGATCTCATAGCAAGAATTTTTGGTAATGAGATGAAGAAGTGCAATCCATGGTGGGGTTGTTCTTCAAACCTTTTGGAGGTAAACCGCCCTTCATTTGGTGTCCTCACACATTGTGTTGAGGTGCCCTTTGAAAATAAAAGTGCAACCCATTTGAGAAATGATGAAGTGGCGATTCACGGCTCACTCCCTTGTCCCATTTTAGACTTGAGAAATTTTTTGGGGCAATCCCACAACTCGTGATGTAATAGTTTTCTCCCATGACTTGAGAAATGCCAATGTGGCACTACTCAACCTTTGGAGTCACCCTAGAAAAGTATGCACAATTATCCCAATTGGTCAAAATTCCTAAAATGTTTGCTTTTAATTCTACCATTGTTATTTCAGTGCATTTACTGAGAAAAAGTGTCTCAAATGCAAATGCACCTAATGTTAGCTAAATTCAATCCAAATTTCTTCAAGTTAATTCGCTTGATTAATTTTTTTTATTAAGAGCAATAAAAAAAACCAAAGAACTCATGCATGCATGTGAGGCTTAATCTTGGGCTAATTCCCTCTCGTTAATCATGCAAACTCAATCAAAGTGGATGGATGTGTTTTAGCCGAATTAACAGGTTGCAAATGCAACGATGCTAATGGTTTTCCCTAATTCCACCAAGACAGGAGCTAAGAAAAGCAATTTTTATCTCTTTCCTATTCTACCAAACAAAAGCAAGAATTGGCTCAACATCCCATCTTTGTTTTGTTATGACTTCGAACCTGATTGGGATGCCTAGTAGCCTTAAGTAAATTAGACACATGGCATTAGGCCCCCCTTTCTCTCCCCACCAGATCCATGATTGCGAAGCACTACCTTAATAAATCCTTCTCCTCATACTTCCTAAGCTGCCAGATCCAAGCCACCTTCATCATCAAAAAATTTATATGAAAAGGAACCCCCAAAGTGTATCCAACGGGGAAGGAGGCCGAGACTTATCAAAGACTGCCCATAAAATGCGTCTTTTGAGCAGTTAGTGGACTATATGCACCCAAAACATTTTTTTGTGATTAATTAATTAGTTGGTGTGTACAAACCTTGGGTTCAACGCACCAAAATTTTGTTATGTTTATTAAGGTTTGTTGTAAGGTCAAAAATGGAAATGGTGTTCGGTCCACATGCTTTCTTTCTATCTATGTTAGCCTCCATTACGTTCTTTTTTTAAAGGTTGATGTCCTCCATCATAATTTTTATTTTTTTGGGCTCACGATTTTCTTTAAAAAGGCAAGAGGGCTCATTCTTTTTCACTTCGAGGGGAGAGGTAGGGGGAGAGGGACACCCTAAGGTATAGGGTAGGTATTAATTAAAGTTTTGGCAATTAAAAATGTAAAATTTGTAACCATAGACTTTAAAAGGTTTGTGACCTTATAAAGTCTAAGGTTTGAGTGAATATGTACCACCGAAAAAAAAGTCTAAGGTTTGAGTGAATATGTACCTTATAAATTCTAAGGTTTGAGTAAATATGTACCATAGGTTTGAGTGAGCACTTTTAGTAGACTATGTGTGAGGCTAACCGGAACTCAAAGCTTTGTTATTTGGTCCCCTTCGAGCAAAATTTGTTTTGGGTGTATATTCAGAACATTTTGTTTTGGGTGTATCAATTAAGTGGCCATTTAATTAATTTTTTTCCTCTAATGTTACTCTCTCTCCATGCTCACTTGCTGCGTTGACCTCCCTTCACCAGCCTCCTCAGCCGCTCGCTGCGCTTGCACAGCACCTCACGTCCACTTGCCTATCCTCCTCTCGCCTCCGCTTGCCTACCCTCCCCTCGCCTGCTTACCTCCCCGCCCACTACCTCCTCTCTTCCCCGCTCCTCCGACACACTGGCTACATAGGCTATGGATGATCACCCCCGGCGAGAAGTACCTTCAACGAAGGCGACTCTGCTCTTCCCTCTTCTCTCCCTCGCCCACTACTTCCTCTCTTCCCCACTCCTTCGACAAACTGGCTGCAGAGGTTGTGGATGATCACCCCTGGCAAGAAGCGCTCTCAACGAAGCCCAAGCTTCTGAAAATTTCCATGCAAACAAAGGCCTCTAGCAGTAGACTCAGTTCTGCTATGAGCAGAGATAGGAAATATTGGACTCAGATAGGAAATATCTAGGTTCTGTGCATGAGCGAGAGAGGGGTTCTCTTTACGACGAGGATGCATGTGAGGGTGACATGTGTTCTAGCGAATCTCGACTTACCTTAGTTCTGCTACGAGCAGAGATAGGAAATATTGGACTCAGATAGGAAATATCTAGGTTCTGTGCATGAGCGAGAGAGGGGTTCTCTTTACGAGGATGCATGCGAGGGTGACATGTGTTCTAGCGAATCTCGACTTACCATTTACAGAAGATTTTGCGATATACCTTTAGGGAAAAAAAAAAGAAAACGGCTAAAACCTTATAGATGAGCTAAGATTGAAAATAATTTTCATCAAAGTAATTAATTATTTGCAACACCAAAATGTTGTGGGGGCATATTTGGTCCCCTTCGAGCAAAATTCGTTGATATTGTAAAAAGCTGAGAGGGTTCGATCTGGAAAAGGTGCACTCGATGAGCAGAGAGACACATGCTTGCCACATATACCCATCTTTCTAATTATAGAAATAACCAAACTCAACTCTTTCTAATTATGTCTTTAAGAAAAATTCATTCATAAACCCTTAGCTAACAACCCTTAATGCACCTCAGAAAAAATTTTCCTCCTATGGTTTACAAACCCAAATTAATTAATTAATAAGAAAAAAACATTTTGGGTGCTTATTTTGGTCCCCTTCGAGCTTTTTTGTGTGTGTGTGTGTGTGTCGTAAAACCTTTGCTTCATTTTTCCTCCTGTTCGTCGCGCTCTTCTGCATGGCGCCCTCCCAGCCCCCAAAGCAGCAAGTGGGCGCACCTGCGTCCAACAGCCCGCGCCACCAGCAGCAGAAGCATCATCATCATCATCATCAGCATCAGCATCATGAGCTCGCAGTCGTTCAGGAGATCGCGAGCTACTTCAGTGGCTGGCAGCCTGGTTGGAAACCCGACCAGCCTACTCCTACGACGGACCTGGGCAAGCAAAAAGCCGCATGACGTGCTTGCCGCCGCACTACCTGCAACAACCGCCATCATGCCTGTATCCTCTCGCACCATGCAAGGTACTTTTTGTGAGTAGTAGCAGAGGGATTAGGGTTAGGCAATCGTGATACGAAAGGAGGGCAGCGGGCCTCCTTCATCTCAGCACTCCACCCATCCACATGCACCTTCACCACGTGTAGGCCGAAAACTGCATACGAGGAGGGGCCGTATTGTATCGCCCCCCATGGGAAGCACTCACACTCTTTCACAATAAATAAGTCTGACGGCGTCAGGCAGCGCACTTGCACGCTCCCGTGGGGAACCTTTGCGGTGCATTGGCGTATCCCCTGCCTGTATGCATGTCGTACGCTCTCATGTGTAGTTCCACCCCGTCCATCATGGGATCGGCTCAGGAACCAGTCCCATGTATGGAAACTACGGAACTTTGCGCACTTCATTCTTATTGGGTGCTCTTGCTATGGGTGAGGGGGGAGGCCATTTTGTCCGATAAGCGGCCGGCTTGGAACCGACCACTACTTGGAAACTCTGCTTGACCCCACCCCTCCTTCAATCCATGGTTGTCGCCCTTCCCTTGCTGCTCACCTTGTTGACGTGCAAATGGTGGAGCAACATGATGGCTATTGTGGCAGCTGTGTGGCGAGCAGTCACGTCCTTGTTCTAGTATATTGGTGAGGACTATCATGCTTCTTGTGTGGCTTGGACATGACATTGTTGCTCATATTATTGGCGATGGTGCTGTTTTGACCTTTTTGATTCTTTTTTCTCCTCTTTGCCTCTATGCATGTGGGTTTTCTCATAGCATATCTTGTTAGAGTAGCTCTGTGATTGGGTGTACTTATCAATGCCACATCCAGTTTTATGAAATGTTGTTTCTTGCTTGCTTTTGAAATTTTTTTATGTTGCTTGCTTGCATGCGACAATTTTTTAATGGGGTGGTGTAATTGTAGGCATTGATTCAGCAATACATGCTTGTGGCATATGATTCAGGAGTACATGCTTGTGGCATATGAAAGTTTGACTACATCATGTTATGTTCTTAGAGTGCGGTTGTAGAGTTTATTGGACAAATTGCTATAGATTTCTGAAGTGGGTTTGAAAATCTCTTGCATCAACCTATTGAAGGTGGTTGGGGGGTTTGTCAATCCCAAGGGCATTAGTGTAAATTTATAGTGCCCATAGCGAGTATTAAATGGTGTCTTCAGAATATCTTTATTCTGATTTGATAGTACCTGGACTTAAGACCTATCTTGGTAAACATTTGGGCACTCTGAAATCAATCGAGAGGCTCATTGATACACTTATGTGATACTTGTTCTTGATGGTTAATTGGTTTAGTCTCCTATAATTGATGCATAATCCAAATGTCCCATCCTTCTTATTTTGGAAGAGAACTGGAGCTCCCCATGGCAAAACACTTGGTTGCACAAACCCTTACTCCAAGAGCTATCTCAACTATTCCTTAAGCTTTATAGCTTTGGGCACTATCATCTTGTAGGCTCTCTTGGCTATGGGTTGGGCTCCTGGTACTAGTTTAATCTCATGATCCACATCACGAGATAAGTGGCATTCAGTTAACTCCTCAGGAAAGATGTCTACATACTCACTTAGCCACTTTGGTTGCTTATTGTCAGATTCATTATCCACCGGGTTCAGCTTGATTACATAAATTGCTTGCTTCTTCCTCGGCTCCTTTAATAATTTACTCGCCTTGACTAAGTGTAACTGGGGGTAACCCCTCTCTTTATTCCCCTATACTCAAGTACCACTAAGGTCAAGAAAGGAGATAGTCTTCTTATGGCAATGAATGGTGGCCTGGTTCTGGTTCTGGATGAGCCAATCCATGCCTAGTATTCCATTATGTAATACCTTGAACTAAAATTCTATCGCGGCGGCAGGTGAAAAGAAGGCTTTGTTCTAGGACTAAATTTCGCAGGCATCGAGGTGATAAGAATGAATGTGTACTTCTAGAATCAATTAAAAGCTTAAAATTCTAAGCGTGATAGCTTGCTAGAGCTTGAATCACCAAGAATTGATGATTAGGCCCCTGATGCACAACTACTGCATGAATATGACCTTTGTCTTGATCCCCTTCTTTAGAGATTGTGACAGCTTTAGACACGACAAACTGGGTTGGAGCTTTGCCTCTTGCGTTTTCCTGAAACCGGTCTATGGACACATAAAGCGGTAGTTCATTCACAAATAACCTGGACTTACTCAGACACACAATCACAGAATCCTCGCTCCCTCGCTCAACACATTGGCCCCGAAGTCCGGTGCCCCTTGCGGTATTTCTTTATTGTTAAAAAGTTGGAAAATACAAAGCACGAGTGCAACAATGCACCAGCTGAGTTTTACAAATTCTGGGAGAATTTGCCAGCATAACTACACTAAAACTGTTCCATAACATCTCAGAATGAGTCCCAACTGATAGGCTCACTTTCGTAGGCATCAGACTACCCAATGGAGTCCAAAACATCACAATTCAGCTTGCTGTAATTTTCTGCACAGACCTGTTTTCAGCCCAAAATAACCCTTGTACTGTCTTGGAGGACTTTAGCAAAGTCCTACTGCATTTTGGCATCAACCGGGCAACATAACAGTCCAAAAACAGCACCTAAACAATGCTGAAACAGCGTTGTATTGAAGAGGTTATTACCCTCTTCCGTCCCTGCTTTGGTGTAGGAATCAACTACACCGGTTCCTGTTCAAGGAGGCAACTAGTCTCTGCATATAAGCATGAAATTCACACAACTGTACCTAATTTTATGAAATGAGAACATTACCATAGTCTGCAAGAGAGAGAAAGAGAGAGAGAGGCTGTGGGGAGCAAGCTCAACCCTCAATACATGAGTTGTAGGGCAAGGGAGTGCACCACAATAGCTCTTAACCTTCAACAATCCACCATAATGGCTGCAAATGAGCCTCATTCAGCCCAAAATCCCACGCTTCCCTCTTCCCAGTGTGGAAAATGCACATAAATTTGACACTTGGCACATTTTTAAGCCTTTTCCACATGCAATCTTCCAAGCTAAAAATCTCTTGACTGGTTCACATTCTCACAATAGTCCTTTGCCAGCTTTTGGTCCCCTTGACATTCTGCACAAACTGACGCGAACACTTTTTAATTCCGACACTGTCCAAAATAGCAGTTCCCTAGATTTTAGGGATGATGTCATCTGCATTCCTTCTGGTCCTAACCATCTTTGACCACTATGGTCACTTCAGAATTTGCGTAGAATTCAAGATACATTCACATTTCGGTGGCGGCCACTTACTAGTGTAAACCGGCCTATGCCCTCATTCAGTGGCCATGTCCTGGACACTGTCATTCATCTTTCAGTGCAGTTCTCAGGCTTAGCCAACCACTGGTCCAAAGTCCCACTGGTTGACCTATTCTGACATTGCAATGGCCCAAGCCCTTCCAAGAGATCCCGGGGGAAAACAACAGCAACCAAAGAGAAAGAAAAGAAAAATATATATTTATAAAGAAATGTAAATAAAGAAAACAACTGCAAAAAGTTTCACCTCCTGGTGACATACCCCCCTCTTGAAAGAAGCAAGCGACCTCGATTGCAAGTCCACATGCAAACGGATGACACAGGACGATCACAAGGTTCCGCAGGTGATTAGTGTCATCGCATGTATCTCCTGCCAACGGATGACACGGGGCGATGATAGGGATTCCCCACTACCATTTGTGCCATCGCAGGTTCAAGCCTTTCAAATACATGTTTCCGGATGCAACACAGGGCGATAGCATATATCTTGTACTATCAGTGTCACAACATGTAAATCATTCATTTGAAGCGTAACAGATACAACTTCAAAGCACTGAAAGTTCATTCATTGATTAAGTCATTGACAACAAACGTCAAAATTGTACATTGCCAAACATATAATACAAATGTACAGGTCATTCAGAATTCAGGTTCAAAAAGCAGAAATAACTGGGACAGACTCTCCTTTCAGTTTCACATCTAGAACATGAGTCTTGTCCCTATGTACAATTGTGATTTTCCTGTTGAAAGCATCCAACACTGTATGTTTCCTATGACACCATGGAATTCCTAACAGGACATCACATGCTTCCAAGGGCATGATAAAAAACTCCTTTGTGTCGACATAACTCTGTATATGCATGCGAAGTTTGCCAAGTATAGGAGTGACAGGAATTGAATGCCCAGGGCATGCCAAATCAGCCTGTCCAACTGGTCCCATCTCTTCAGCACGAATTCCCAACTTGGCTGCCAATGCTGGTGAAATAAAGTTGGCTCGAGCACCAGGGTCAAAGAAAATCAGCACTGTAGCATCTCCGATTTTACCCCATGCTCTGCACAATTCTGTCGCATCATCACATGGCTGGTCACCAACCATGTCAGGTATCAATCCTGCACTCGGCATTGTTTTCTTCTTGGGTGGCCCTTGTTTATCCTCTGCATCTTTTGCTGGTTGTTGTGGACATTTTGCAGCCATATGCCCTTTCTGTTCACAGATGAAACATTTCCCGGCTTGCATCAATGCCTTTCTCTCTTCCAATGACTTGCCATACAGTGGCCTCTTCTGTGCTTTGTCTTGAGGTTCCTTCTTCACTGTGCTCTTAAAGCCACGTGAACCTCCCTGTAGCAATGCATTAGCCATGTTTGCATTCTCAATGAGCTGAGTCATATTAGAAACATTGGTCTTAATGCAATAATCCCTGATTTCTTTGGGCAAACCACAGCAATACTTCTCTATTTGCTCTGACAATGGCACTGTCCTGTAGGAAGTTACTGGCAAGAGTGCATCCCAAAACTTCTTATTGTACTCTTCTAGATTTGCACAATTAGCTGCATCCAGTTTGTGCCATGCTGTCATCACATCCACTTCGAAGGTGTTTGTCAGCCATGCAAAAGAGAACTGCTGCTTGAATTGGACCCATGTAGCAGGTGCCTGTGCTTGCATCAACAGTGAGGTCCACCACTGCAATGCATTACCTTTCAAGAAAGTAGCAGCCTTCCGCACCTTAGAAGACTCAAGTTACCCCCAGTGTATGCTGCATCAAACTGCTGAATAAAAGTCAGCGCTTTCAATTTGTCCTGCATCCCATTGAAAGTCTCAAACTTTACTGCTTGACCTCCTTCTTTGTAATCCTTTTGCACCTTTTCTGCATCAGTCCTTACTGCTCTTTGTCCACTAGGTTGAGGAAATTCAGCCACACTGACAGGTGCTGCGGGCCCCAAAGCTGGACTAAAATAAGTTTGAAATCCGGGCTGCACACCTATATTGGCATAAAGAGGGTTCACAGCTTCCATAGGCATCATTCCTGGTGACCCTGTTGACATCAGTCCTGGCAAAACTGCGGGCGGCCTAGCCATGGCTTGGAAAACAGACCCACCACCAAAATAGCCAGGCTGGGAAGCAATGAATGGAGGAATGGTCGGCATGACCCTTTGCACATTACTGCCCTGGCCATTAAATGCCTGTACCTGTGCCTGGGTAACATGTTGCACTGGATCAGCTAGTATCACAGGTGCCTGCTCAACATGCTCTACCCTCATTTGCAACTGTTCTTGTGCCCTCTCTACTGCATGCTGGGATGCTTCAACCTGGGAATCCCCTGTACGTGACTGCAAAAATTTCTTCATTCTGGGATTCTTAACTAGCTGCTGAAAAGTTCCAAGCATGCTAAGAAGCTGTGCGTGAAACAAATCCTCCTGTTCCTGTTCTTCCTCGTTATGTTCCTGTTCTTCCTCTAACAAGGCTGGTTGTACTACTGGCTCTGTCCGAGCAGAGGCTGACACCTGGGCACCTGTCACCTCTAAACGCTGTCTGCGAGTAGAAGAGGAACTCTCTTCGGCAGGGGGCTTGCCTTTCCCTTTGTCTGTCATACTGTCAACTGAAAGTTTAAGGGAACCTGTATCCAAAGAAAGAGACCGTACTCTTTCTCACCTGTAATCAGTTGTACCTCACTATGTGTGTCTCCTGTTCACCCAATCCAATCCGCGTCCGGGCTCTTGCAGAAAAGAGGACCGTGTCCCGGCAACGGAACCATGAAACCGGTCTATGGACACATAAAGCGGTAGTTCATTCACAAATAACCTGGACTTACTCAGACACACAATCACAGAATCCTCGCTCCCTCGCTCAACAACACATTGGCCCCGAAGTCCGGCGCCCCTTGCGGTATTTCTTTATTGTTAAAAAGTTGGAAAATACAAAGCACGAGTGCAACAAAGCACTCTACTTGCACCAGCTGAGTTTTACAAATTCTGGGAGAAATTTGCCAGCATAACTGCACTAAAACTGTTCCATAACATCTCAGAATGAGTCCCAACTGACAGGCTCACTTCCATAGGCATCAGACTACCCAATGGAGTCCAAAACATCACAATTCAGCTTGCTGTAATTTTCTGCACAGACATGTTTTCAGCTCTGTTTTCAGCCCAAAATAACCCTTGTACTGTCCTGGAGGACTTCAGCAAAGTCCTACTGCATTTTGGCATCAACCGGGCAACATAACAGCCCAAAAACAGCACCTAAACAATGCTGAAACAGCGTTGTATTGAAGAGGTTATTACCCTCTTCCGTCCCTCCTTTGGTGTAGGAACTAACTGCACCGGTTCCTGTTCAAGGAGGCAACTAGCCTCTGCATATAAGCATGAAATTCACACAACTGTACCTGATTTTATCTGATGAGAACATTACCATAGTCTGCAAGAGAGAGAAAGAGAGAGAGAGGCTGTGGGGAGCAAGCTCAACCCTCAATACATGAGTTGTAGGGCAAGGGAGTGCACCACAATAGCTCTTAACCTTCAACAATCCACCATAATGGCTGCAAATGAGCCTCATTCAGCCCAAAATCCCACGCTTCCCTCTTCCCAGTGTGGAAAATGCACATAAATTTGACACTCGGCACATTTTTAAGCCTTTTCCACATGCAATCTTCCAAGCTAAAAATCTCCTGACTGGTTCACATTCTCACAACAGTCCTTTGCCTGCTTTTGGTCCCCTTGACATTCTGCACAAACTGGCGCGAACACTTTTCAATTCCGACACTGCCCAAAATAGCAATTCCCTAGATTTTAGGGATGATGTGATCTGCATTCCTTCTGGTCTCCTGACCATCTTTGACCACTATGGTCACTTCAGAATTTGCTTAGAATTCAAGATACATTCACATTTCAGTGGCGGCCACTTACTAGTGTAAACCGGCCTATGCCCTCATTCAGTGGCCATGTCCTGGACACTGTCATTCATTTTTCAGTGCAGTTCTCAGGCTTAGCCAACCACTGGTCCAAAGTCCCACTGGCTGACCCATTCTGACATTGCAATGGCCCAAGCCCTTCCAAGAGATCCCGGGGGAAAACAATAGCAACCAAAGAGAAAGAAAAGAAAAATATATATTTATAAAGAAATGTAAATAAAGAAAACAACTGCAAAAAGTTTCACCTCCCGGTGACATTTCCCCAATATGGGGGCACTTGATTACTTTGAACTAAAACTGTAGGCTTGGTAGATAACAGGCAGTCCTTAAGGCTTAAGCTGATGTCTTGGCTGTCAGCACCTACAACACCTATTTTCTCAAATGAATTGTTGGCGTTGAACTCCCATGTAAGGTGCTTGAAAGAAGGTCTCTCTTTAGACAGGATTTGTTGAGAGAAGTTTTCCACTTGGTTTGGCCACCTCTCTCACACCTCCTTGCTCTTGGTGCTGACCCCGATTTCTCTTTGGGTTAGGGAAATATATCATGTCCTATGCCAAAGTTTGATTTTTTCTTCCAAGGATGGGTGGTCTCCTATCCTTCAACCCTCCTCCTTCAAGAAAAACCTTGGCAAATTCTTCCATCATAACAACGGCTTCAAATATGGATGTTGGCTTTGCATTCTTCACCAAGCTATCCAAGGGTGGGTTAAGATTTTATATGAACCAGTTAAGAAGTGTAACTTTGTTCATTGCTAGGGAAAATCATAAGAGTCCTGCAAATGCTTGACGATACCCTTCTAGCATCTTATCTTGTCGTGTTAACTCCATGAACTTATTCATCTTGGTTTCTTGAAACCCAGGAGGACGGTATCTCTAACAGATGTGATTCTTCATGTCATCCCAAGTTAATACATTTTGATCTAGTATCAAAATAGCTCTTCTAGTTGTAACTCTGGCATTCCATGAGCTTTAACCTTATAAGGGCTATCTTACGCCATTCATTATAGCCCGCTATGTCAAAATATGCATCCAATATAGCCCGCTAGTTACAACCTTCCTCTTGGAATTGTCCCGGTTACGCCCTGTAGAGGGCATCTCTCAATGCAAAGTTACCATTTTCAGCTTTAGAAACCAATGTTGAAGTCAATGTCGAGGCATGAGATCCTCTTGCCGAGCACACCATGGGGATGACCCACAAGATCTCTCCTTGGGCTAGTACCAAATCCAACGTACCCCAAGCTTGTCAACGAGGTACACAAGTGATAAGTGTATATGATGAAGCTTATGATGTTCAGCAGTAGTTTAGTCGCCCAATCCAGAGTAAAAACAACCCACAAAGGTCGTACAGAGGCGTACAGACTAGATTAGGTTGACGTGGCAGCACGGCAGCTGGTGTAGTTTAGCAGAACAGCAGCAGTCCTTACGACACAATCAGCCGTCATCAATACAGCAGCTGTACAGTGCAGGCAGTAGGCGGCAACAACTGAATGGCAACAGCCATATCCATATATTCCAAGTACTAGCCCCATCTGGTGAGTTTGTGTATCTGGACATCCCCCATATATGGGATGCCATTTGCTCATCTGGCAGCATCTCAATGCCTTTATCTTTGACCAATGGCTTGTCTTTGATGGTTTTTCTTCATGACCTGTCACATGTGTTGGATAAAAGAAATGCATACTTACCCCTTGCAAAAACTAGACACAATGTGTCAACGAACAGGTATCATTCGTGTCTACTGGGTATTATAGGTACTGGCCAGGTATAGTGGACTATCACATGCCATAAATCCAAGCATTGTCCATGCATCAAAAACAGCACACAAAAGTCAAAGAAATTCAAACGTACATTAGTATGCAATGCATATGTAAAGATCCTCCCGTTCATGGATTGTCCTTTCATGGTTAAGCATTTCGTCTCATTGGAAACCGCTCTTGAGCTATTTGGCTTGCAAAGGAAACCACTTAGTCACTCATAACCACTCATCTGGGCCATTTGGTCACTATGACAGCCCGAGTGTTCATCAATATAGTCATCTGGGCCATTTGGTCTCTTGGACTGGCCGATTGTCAAATAGTCATCTGGACTATCTGTTCGCACTGACCGCAGGACTGTCAAATCCAAAATAGTCATATGGGCCATTTGGTCACTATGACCGCTCGACTGTGAAATCCAAAGCATCTGGCATGAAGGCCGCCCAATGGGTCATCTAGCATCACTACCATCTAAATACAAATCTTCCTTCTTGGGTCATCTTGTATGCAACCGACCAAAGCTAGAGCATGCCCAATTAGCCATTACATAAGAAAAATAATGATCAATTACATTCCAATATACAATGAAGAGGGCTAGAGGTGCAATCCCTCTCTCTTGAATCTGTCTTGTTCTCGGGACGTCTATGTCTGTACTTCAAATACATTTGGACCAACCGTTTCCTCATAAGCTCGAAGTATCTCTGGATAGTCCTTGAAGTACTCCTTTGGCATCCATTTCGCAAATCCTTTGTCACACATAAATGGGTTCGCATCATAAGGAAACCCTCCTTGATGACATAGGAGGTCACTAAATCTCCATTTTTCAATCTGTTCCAAATATCCTTGAAATCCTCATCAGTATCATACAGATCTTTCATCAAAGTAAAGTCCATATGATAACCCATAGAAACCGCATGGTGGGTCTCCGAGATAATGCATCCGCTACCTTGTTGTCTCTTCCATGAGAATGCATAATTTGGAAATGAAATTGGGCCAAATAATTAGCCCAGCTCATATGCTTTTCTGATATCTTAGGTTGAGACATGAAGTATCTAAGACTTTGATGATCGGTCTTGATAACAAACTCAACACCCCCATAAGATAATGCTTCCAAATCTTCAATGCATGAATGATAGCCATCAACTCTCTCATACGTGGGTGCGGTCTTTTTGGCTCCTTGAAGTCTTCGACTTTCATAGGCCACAACATGGCCCTCTTGGTTCAAGTTTGCTCCAATGCAATCTCCTGAGGCATCACGTTCAACCACAAAAGGCGTCGACAAATCTGTAATAATCAACACCGGTCCTTTGCTAGCATAAAATTTCAATGCTTCAAAGGATTCTTTTTCAGCTTTGGTCCATGGAAATTCCACAGCTTTCTTTGTCAAATCATGAAATGGACTATCCACCGTTGCAAACCACTTGATGAACTTCCTGTAATAAGAGCATAAGCCAAGGAAACTTCGAACTGCATGCACACTAGTCAACTCTGGCCATTCCATAATAGCCTTAACTTGGTCTGGATCTATCTGGACCCCTTCCTTGGACACTATGTGGCCCAAGTAGTGAATTTCTGACAAAAAGAGCTCACTCTCCATTCACATACAACTTGTGCTTGAGCAGTTCCTGAAACACAATTTCCAAGTGCTTTCGATGCTCTTCCTCATTTTTAGAATGCACAATAAAATCATCAAAGAAAGTGGCAACAAACTTCCTATGTGGTCGAAAGATTCTTTCCATCATTTGGTTGAAGGTAGCTGGGGCATTGATAAGACTAACAGGCATCACCAAATACTCATAAAGTTCAAATGTTGCCTAAATGCGGTCTTGTGAATGTTCTCTAGAACAATCTTGACTTGATGGTAACCACTCTTCAAGTCAATCCTACTAAAGATGGTGGCTCCATCCAATTTGTCTAGGATGTCATTGATCCTAGGAATAGGAAACTTGTTCTTCACAGTGATCTTGTTAAGAGCCTTGTAATCAATGCATATACGCCAAGAACCATCCTTTTTCTGAACCAATAAAACTGGAGAACAGAAGGGTGATGAACTAGGTCTAATCAAACTTTTCTCCAATAACTCATTCACTTGCTTCATAATAAGGAGGTCAGGTAGGAGGTGAACTTCCTAGCATGATGTCAATCCGATGATCTTCTGGTCTCTCCGGAGGTAACTCTCCTGGTAGAGAATCTGCAAAACAATCTTCATACTTCTTAAGGAAATCTTTCCTTTCATGATCAAGCGTTGGGAGTGATTCCTCACTCTCGGATTCCTTAGGATCCCGACATAAATCAAGTACAAGGAGCTTGTTTTGACTAATGAGAGGAATGGAATTCCCCTAAACTCCTACATCAGAAGTTAAATTTTTGTCTTTAAAAGGAAATCTAATCTTGTTTCCAACCCAATCAATGGTTGGATCAATCTTCTTATGCTAAGGCATACCCAAAAATTACATCACAATGTCCAACTTTACCAAGAACAAAATTCTCAATCTGTAAATGAAGCTTTCCCAAGATATGAGTCACTTCCACTGACATTTCCTCAAAAGCAGCATCTACAGAAATAGGAGCTCCAAACCTCTCTGGAGAGAGGTTCAAAGATTCCACCACTTGGGGATGAATATAGTGAAGTAGCACCGCTTCATATACGGACAATACAAACCTCGCCGGGACAATGCCGGGTGTGCAAGGATTGCAAGCAATGCTTTTGGAACATGTACGGGCCATGCAGGCCATGCTGCAATCATCCTAAGCATGCAAGGATCACCCAGCCCATCAGGAGCTTGTATAGAGTGTAAGTAGCCCTTCCCATGCATGTGAAGATCACATTGGATTGAAATGGAGCCTGCGTGGAACACATGCTGCCCATAGAAGCCTTTTGGGCGATGTACAGATAAAAGAGACCCCATCAAGACAATACAAGGCACGCAAGGATCACAGGGAGCAATTTAGGATCATGTATGGACCATACACGCCATGTTGCAATGATTCTGAGCAAGAGTATGTAAAGAGGAGTGTAGAGAGCATGAGTGGCCCTTCCCAGGCATGTGCAAACTCACTTCGGACTGACACCAAGCGTGTGTGAAACACGTGTTATCCTTAGAAGCCATTTTGTAGACAATAGAGACCTTGCCAAGACAATGCCCAGCATGCAAGGATTGCAAGGAACATGTACGGTCTGTGTAGGCCATGGTGGAATGATCCTCAGCATGCAAGGATCACTCAGTCCATCACGAGCATGTAAAGACATTGAGTAGTCCTTCCCAAGCATATAAAGATCACATTGGATTGAAATAGAGCCTGCATGGAACACATGTTACCCAGAGAACCCTTTTCGGTCATGTACGGATGATATAGACCCCGTCGAGACAATGCTGGGTACGTGAGGATCAAAGGGAGCACTTTGGGAACAGGTATGAACCATACAGGCCATGTCACAATGATTCTGAGCAGAAGCATTTAAGACAATTGTAAAGAGCATGAGTGGCCCTTCCCAGGCATGTGCAAACTCATTTCGGGCTAACACTGAGCATGTGTGAAACACATGTTAACTCTGGAAGCCCTTTTGGACCATATACGGACAATAAACACCGTGTCGAGACAATGCCAGGCATGCAAGGATCACCCAGCCCATCACGAGCATGTAAAGACATTGAGTAGTCCTTCCCAGGCATCTGCTGAAGATCACATCAGACTAAAATGGAGCCTGTGTGGAAAACATGCTGACCCATAGAAGCCTTTTTGAGCTGTGTACGGATGAAAGAGACCCTATCAAGACAATGTTGGGCACACGAGGATGTGTGAAACACGTGTTATCCCTGGACGCTGCCTTGGATGAGGTGCAGGCAAAAGAGACCTCGTCGAGACAATTCCGGGTATGCAAGGATTGCAAGCACTTTTGGAACATGTACAGGCCATGCAGACCATGCTGCATGTGGCATGTAAGGATCACCCAATCCATCACGAGCATGTAAAGACACAGAGTAGCCCTTCCTAGGCATGTGAAGATCACATCAGACTGAAATGGAGCCTGTGTGGGACACATGTTAAGCCTTTTCAAGCCATGTACAAATGAAAGAGACCGCATGGAGACAATGTCGGGCACACAAGGATCACAGGGAGCACTTTGGGATCATGTACGGACCATACATGCCATGTCGTAATGATTCTGAGTAGGAGAATGTAAAGAGGAATGTAGAGAGCATGAGTAGCCCTTCCAAGGCATGTGCAACTCACTTTGGGCTGACACCGAGTGTGTGAAACACGTTATCCTTGAAAGCCATTATGGCCCATGTGCAGGCAATAGAGACCTCACCAAGACAATGCTGGAATGCAAAGATTGCAAGAAGCGCTTTTGGAGCAATTCTTTCCAAGCATATAAAATACCCCAAGCTATTGCATAGCATCCAATGGTAAGGATGTATGTATTTCCATGTCCAGGATTCATGCATCCTATGTATGTTCATGATTCATGCGTCGAATCTATGTCCATGATGCCCATGCATGGCCGTCATGGGATGTATGTCCATTGTACATGCATGTGATATATGTCCATGGCATGTGCATACCATGTCACATGATGACATGGACATGCCACGCGTTGACATGGACACGTCATGTGCCACATCATCGAAGTAGTCCGTCAGCAAAACCATAAAAATAGAGAGAAACCTCTCTCTCTCTCTCTCTCTCTCTCTCTCGGTGCGCCAAAGCTCGCCGCCAAATGCTTGCCCAAAAAAAAAACTTACCCCACAACCAAACTCGATGTCTAGATGGTAGGATATACCATCAGCTTCATCAACAAATAATGAAGAGAAATAGAGTTCTCTTTCAATACAAATGTAGCTGCAAGGCATTACCTAGAAACCTCAACAGCAGCTCCATTTGCAGTTGGGCAACTTAACCTGCTTTCTTTTATTCTCGTCTTGCAAGCATGAAGTCTCCATGAGTTCTTATTTTACCAAGCAAGGGAAAATTGAATCCAGCTTAAAAATGCTGTGGGAAGGCGTGCTCAGAAGCAATGAATTGAAATGATAAAGTTTTCTCAGGACTGCATTCATAGGACCACCAAAGATACGAAATTTAATTCCTCCACTCCTCACATTAATATTAAGAGCAATGAGGATAATTCATCCCATTCTTGCAATCATTGCTATCAATATTTAATGTCATTCATTCCTCTTAAGAGAGATTTGCATTGAAATTAAAGCAAAAAAAATTTAAATATCAAATGCTTCCCATCACAAACAATATAGCTAAAAATATTATAAAAATTTGATTAATTGAACAATATATATTTGGCAACCAATAAATTTTTTTGATAGATTTTGTATATAAATCAATAAAAAATGGAAGCTACATCAAATAATAATAGAAATAATATAAAAACAATTTTAGTATAATAATTGTTATTTGCAGTAGAATAGTGTTAAAAATTATTTTAGAAATAAAAATTAGTTTTTACAACAAAAGAATAACATTAAAAATTTGCCAAATATGACAATTGCTT